>NW_027616965.1:0-165065 GCF_964187855.1 Myxine glutinosa
ACACTAACACAAGTGCGAAAAGTGGTTTTTCCACACTAATACAAGTGCAAAAGTGGTTTCCTGCACCAACACAATTGCGAAAAGTGGTTTTTCAACACTAACACAAGTGCGAAAAGTGGTTTTTTCAACACTATCACATGTGCAAAAAGTGTTTTTTCCACACTAATCAAGTGCAAAGTGGTTTCCTGCACCAACACAAGTGCGAAAAGTGGTTGATCAACACTAACACAAGTGCGAAAAGTGGTTTTTCAACACTAACACAGTGCGAAAAGTGGTTTTTCAACACTATCACAAGTGCAAAAAGTGTTTTTTCCACACTAATACAAGTGCAAAAGTGGTTTCCTGCACCAACACAAGTGCAAAAAGTGGTTTTTCCACACTAATACAAGTGCAAAAGTGGTTTCCTGCATCAACACAAGTGCGAAAAGTGGTTTTTCAACACTAACACAAGTGCGAAAAGTGGTTTTTCAACACTATCACAAGTGCAAAAAGTGTTTTTTCCACACTAATTTTAGTGCAAAAGTGGTTTCCTGCACCAACACATGTGTGAAAAGTGGTTTTTCAACACTATCACAAGTGCGAAAAGTGGTTTTTCAACACTAACACAAGTGCGAAAAGTGTTTTTCAACACTAACACAAGTGCGAAAAGTGGTTTTTCCACACTAATACAAGTGCAAAAGTGGTTTCCTGCACCAACACATGTGTGAAAAGTGGTTTTTCAACACTATCACAAGTGCGAAAAGTGGTTTTTCAACACTAACACAAGTGCGAAAAGTGGTTTTTCAACACTAACACAAGTGCGAAAAGTGGTTTTTCCACACTAATACAAGTGCAAAAGTGGTTTCCTGCACCAACACAAGTGCGAAAAGTGGTTTTCAACACTAACACAAGTGCGAAAAGTGGTTTTTTCAACACTAATACAATTGCAAAAGTGGTTTCCTGCACCAACACAAATGCGAAAAGTGGTTTTTCAACACTAACACAAGTGCGAAAAGTGGTTTTTCCACACTAATACAAGTGCAAAAGTGGTTTCCTGCACCAACACAATTGCGAAAAGTGGTTTTTCAACACTAACACAAGTGCGAAAAGTGGTTTTTCAACACTATCACAAGTGCAAAAAGTGTTTTTTCCACACTAATACAAGTGCAAAAGTGGTTTCCTGCACCAACACATGTGTGAAAAGTGGTTTTTCAACACTATCACAAGTGCGAAAAGTGGTTTTTCAACACTAACACAAGTGCGAAAAGTGGTTTTTCAACACTAACACAAGTGCGAAAAGTGGTTTTTCCACACTAATACAAGTGCAAAAGTGGTTTCCTGCACAACACAAGTGCGAAAAGTGGTTTTTCAACACTAACACAAGTGCGAAAAGTGTTTTTCAACACGATCACAAGTGCAAAAAGTGTTTTTTCACACTAATACAAGTGCAAAAGTGGTTTCCTGCACCAACACAAGTGCAAAAAGTGGTTTTTCAACACTAACACAAGTGCGAAAAGTCGTTTTTCAACACTATCACAAGTGCAAAAAGTGTTTTTTCAACACTAACACAAGTGCGAAAAGTGGTTTTTCCACACTAATACAAGTGCAAAAGTGGTTTCCTGCACCAACACAAGTGCGAAAAGTGGTTTTTCAACACTAACACAAGTGCGAAAAGTGGTTTTTCAACACTAATACAATTGCAAAAGTGGTTTCCTGCACAACACAAATGCGAAAAGTGGTTTTTCAACACTAACACAAGTGCGAAAAGTGGTTTTTCCACACTAATACAAGTGCAAAAGTGGTTTCCTGCACCAACACAATTGCGAAAAGTGGTTTTTCAACACTAACACAAGTGCGAAAAGTGGTTTTTCAACACTATCACATGTGCAAAAAGTGTTTTTTCCACACTAATACAAGTGCAAAAGTGGTTTCCTGCACCAACACAAGTGCGAAAAGTGGTTGATCAACACTAACACAAGTGCGAAAAGTGGTTTTTCAACACTAACACAAGTGCGAAAAGTGGTTTTTCAACACTATCACAAGTGCAAAAAGTGTTTTTCCACACTAATACAAGTGCAAAAGTGGTTTCCTGCACCAACACAAGTGCAAAAAGTGGTTTTTCCACACTAATACAAGTGCAAAAGTGGTTTCCTGCATCAACACAAGTGCGAAAAGTGGTTTTTCAACACTAACACAAGTGCGAAAAGTGGTTTTTCAACACTATCACAAGTGCAAAAAGTGTTTTTTCCACACTAATACAAGTGCAAAAGTGGTTTCCTGCACCAACACATGTGTGAAAAGTGGTTTTTCAACACTATCACAAGTGCGAAAAGTGGTTTTTCAACACTAACACAAGTGCGAAAAGTGGTTTTTCAACACTAACACAAGTGCGAAAAGTGGTTTTTCCACACTAATACAAGTGCAAAAGTGGTTTCCTGCACCAACACATGTGTGAAAAGTGGTTTTTCAACACTATCACAAGTGCGAAAAGTGGTTTTTCAACACTAACACAAGTGCGAAAAGTGGTTTTTCAACACTAACACAAGTGCGAAAAGTGGTTTTTCCACACTAATACAAGTGCAAAAGTGGTTTCCTGCACCAACACAAGTGCGAAAAGTGGTTTTTCAACACTAACACAAGTGCGAAAAGTGGTTTTTTCAACACTAATACAATTGCAAAAGTGGTTTCCTGCACCAACACAAATGCGGAAAAGTGGTTTTTCAACACTAACACAAGTGCGAAAAGTGGTTTTTCCACACTAATACAAGTGCAAAAGTGGTTTCCTGCACCAACACAATTGCGAAAAGTGGTTTTTCAACACTAACACAAGTGCGAAAAGTGGTTTTTCAACACTATCACAAGTGCAAAAAGTGTTTTTTCCACACTAATACAAGTGCAAAAGTGGTTTCCTGCACCAACACATGTGTGAAAAGTGGTTTTTCAACACTATCACAAGTGCGAAAAGTGGTTTTTCAACACTTAACACAAGTGCGAAAAGTGGTTTTTCAACACTAACACAAGTGCGAAAAGTGGTTTTTCCACACTAATACAAGTGCAAAAGTGGTTTCCTGCACCAACACAAGTGCGAAAAGTGGTTTTTCAACACTAACACAAGTGCGAAAAGTGGTTTTTCAACACGATCACAAGTGCAAAAAAGTGTTTTTTCCACACTAACCACACTAATACAAGTGCAAAAGTGGTTTCCTGCACCAACACAAGTGCAAAAAGTGGTTTTTCAACACTAACACAAGTGCGAAAAGTCGTTTTTCAACACTATCACAAGTGCAAAAAGTGTTTTTTCAACACTAACACAAGTGCGAAAAGTGGTTTTTCCACACTAATACAAGTGCAAAAGTGGTTTCCTGCACCAACACAAGTGCGAAAAGTGGTTTTTCAACACTAACACAAGTGCGAAAAGTGGTTTTTCAACACTAATACAATTGCAAAAGTGGTTTCCTGCACCAACACAAATGCGAAAAGTGGTTTTTCAACACTAACACAAGTGCGAAAAGTGGTTTTTCCACACTAATACAATTGCAAAAGTGGTTTCCTGCACCAACACAAGTGCGAAAAGTGGTTTTTCGACACTAACACAAGTGCGAAAAGTGGTTTTCAACACTATCACAAGTGCAAAAAGTGTTTTTTCCACACTAATACAAGTGCAAAAGTGGTTTCCTGCACCAACACAAGTGCGAAAAGTGGTTTTTCAACACTAACACAAGTGCGAAAAGTGGTTTTTCAACACTAACACAAGTGCGAAAAGTGTTTTTTCCACACTAATACAAGTGCAAAAGTGGTTTCCTGCACCAACACAAGTGCGAAAAGTGGTTTTTCAACACTAACACAAGTGCGAAAAGTGGTTTTTCAACACCAACACAAGTGCGAAAAGTGGTTTTTCAACACTAACACAAGTGCGAAAAGTGGTTTTTCCACAGTAATACAAGTGCAAAAGTGGTTTCCTGCACAAACACAAGTGCGAAAAGTGGTTTTTCAACACTAACACAAGTGTGAAAAGTGGTTTTTCAACACTAACACAGGTGCGAAAAGTGTTTTTTCCACACTAATACAAGTGCAAAAGTGGTTTCCTGCACCAACACAAGTGCAAAAAGTGGTTTTTCAACACTAACACAAGTGCGAAAAGTGGTTTTTCAACACTAACACAAGTGCGAAAAGTGGTTTTTCAACACTAACACAAGTGCTAAAAGTGGTTTTTCCACACTAATACAAGTGTAAAAGTGGTTGCCTGCACCAACACAAGTACGAAAAGTGGTTTTTCAACATTAACACAAGTGCGAAAAGTGGTTTTTCAACACTATCACAAGTGCAAAAAGTGTTTTTTCCACACTAATACAAGTGCAAAAGTGGTTTCCTGCACCAACACAAGTGCGAAAAGTGGTTTTTCAACACTAACACAAGTGCGAAAAGTGGTTTTCAACACTAACACAAGTGCGAAAAGTGGTTTTTCAACACTAACACAAGTGCGAAAAGTGGTTTTCCCACATGAATACAAGTGCAAAAGTGGTTTCCTGCACCAACACAAGTGCGAAAAGTGGTTTTTCAACACTAACACAAGTGCGTAAAGTGGTTTTTCAACACTATCACAAGTGCAAAAAGTGTTTTTTCCACACTAATATAAGTGCAAAAGTGGTTTCCTGCACCAACACAAGTGCGAAAAGTGGTTTTTCAACACTAACACAAGTGCGAAAAGTGGTTTTTCAACACTATCACAAGTGCAAAAAGTGTTTTTTCACACTAATACAAGTGCAAAAGTGTTTTCCTGCACCAACACAAGTGCGAAAAGTGGTTTTTCAACACTAACACAAGTGCGAAAAGTGGTTTTTCAACACTAACACAAGTGCGAAAAGTGGTTTTTCAACACTAACACAAGTGCGAAAAGTGGTTTTTCAACACTAACACAAGTGCAAAAAGTGTTTTTTCCACACTAATACAAGTGCAAAAGTGGTTTCCTGCACCAACACAAGTGCGAAAAGTGGTTTTTCAACACTAACACAAGTGCGAAAAGTGGGTTTTCCACACTAATACAAGTGTAAAAGTGGTTTCCTGCATCAACACAAGTGCGAAAAGTGGTTTTTCAACACTAACACAAGTGTGAAAAGTAGTTTTTCAACACTATCACAAGTGCGAAAAGTGGTTTTTCAACACTAACACAAGTGCGAAAAGTGGTTTCCTGCACTAACACAAGTGCAAAAGTGGTTTTTCAACACTATCACAAGTGCGAAAAGTGGTTTTTCAACACTATCACAAGTGCAAAAGTGGTTTTTCAACACTAACACAAGTGCGAAAAGTGGTTTTTCCACACTAATACAAGTGCAAAAGTGGTTTCCTGCACCAACACAAGTGCGAAAAGTGGTTTTTCAACACTAACACAAGTGCGAAAAGTGGTTTTTCAACACTAATACAATTGCAAAAGTGGTTTCCTGCACCAACACAAATGCGAAAAGTGGTTTTTCAACACTAACACAAGTGCGAAAAGTGGTTTTTCCACACTAATACAATTGCAAAAGTGGTTTCCTGCACCAACACAAGTGCGAAAAGTGGTTTTTCGACACTAACACAAGTGCGAAAAGTGGTTTTCAACACTATCACAAGTGCAAAAAGTGTTTTTTCCACACTAATACAAGTGCAAAAGTGGTTTCCTGCACCAACACAAGTGCGAAAAGTGGTTTTTCAACACTAACACAAGTGCGAAAAGTGGTTTTTCAACACTAACACAAGTGCGAAAAGTGTTTTTTCCACACTAATACAAGTGCAAAAGTGGTTTCCTGCACCAACACAAGTGCGAAAAGTGGTTTTTCAACACTAACACAAGTGCGAAAAGTGGTTTTTCAACACCAACACAAGTGCGAAAAGTGGTTTTTCAACACTAACACAAGTGCGAAAAGTGGTTTTTCCACACTAATACAAGTGCAAAAGTGGTTTCCTGCACAAACACAAGTGCGAAAAGTGGTTTTTCAACACTAACACAAGTGTGAAAAGTGGTTTTTCAACACTAACACAGGTGCGAAAAGTGTTTTTTCCACACTAATACAAGTGCAAAAGTGGTTTCCTGCACCAACACAAGTGCAAAAAGTGGTTTTTCAACACTAACACAAGTGCAAAAAGTGGTTTTTCAACACTAACACAAGTGCGAAAAGTGGTTTTTCAACACTAACACAAGTGCTAAAAGTGGTTTTTCCACACTAATACAAGTGTAAAAGTGGTTGCCTGCACCAACACAAGTACGAAAAGTGGTTTTTCAACATTAACACAAGTGCGAAAAGTGGTTTTTCAACACTATCACAAGTGCAAAAAGTGTTTTTTCCACACTAATACAAGTGCAAAAGTGGTTTCCTGCACCAACACAAGTGCGAAAAGTGGTTTTTCAACACTAACACAAGTGCGAAAAGTGGTTTTTCAACACTAACACAAGTGCGAAAAGTGGTTTTTCAACACTAACACAAGTGCGAAAAGTGGTTTTCCCACATGAATACAAGTGCAAAAGTGGTTTCCTGCACCAACACAAGTGCGAAAAGTGGTTTTTCAACACTAACACAAGTGCGTAAAGTGGTTTTTCAACACTATCACAAGTGCAAAAAGTGTTTTTTCCACACTAATATAAGTGCAAAAGTGGTTTCCTGCACCAACACAAGTGCGAAAAGTGGTTTTTCAACACTAACACAAGTGCGAAAAGTGGTTTTTCAACACTATCACAAGTGCAAAAAGTGTTTTTTCCACACTAATACAAGTGCAAAAGTGGTTTCCTGCACCAACACAAGTGCGAAAAGTGGTTTTTCAACACTAACACAAGTGCGAAAAGTGGTTTTTCAACACTAACACAAGTGCGAAAAGTGGTTTTTCAACACTAACACAAGTGCGAAAAGTGGTTTTTCAACACTAACACAAGTGCAAAAAGTGTTTTTTCCACACTATCACAAGTGCGAAAAGTGGTTTTTCAACACTATCACAAGTGCAAAAAGTGTTTTTTCCACACTAATACAAGTGCAAAAGTGGTTTCCTGCACCAACACAAGTGCGAAAAGTGGTTTTTCAACACTAATACAAGTGCGAAAAGTGGTTTTTCAACACTAACACATGTGCAAAAAGTGGTTTTTTCCACACTAATACAAGTGCAAAAGTGGTTTCCTGCACCAACACAAGTGCGAAAAGTGGTTTTTCAACACTAACACAAGTGCGAAAAGTGGTTTTTCAACACTAACACAAGTGCGAAAAGTGGTTTTTCAAAACTATCACAAGTGCAAAAAGTGTTTTTTCCGCACTAATACAAGTGCAAAAGTGGTTTTCCTGCACCAACACAAGTGCGAAAAGTGGTTTTTCAACACTAACACAAGTGCGAAAAATGGTTTTTCCACACTAATACATGTGCAAAAGTGGTTTCCTGCACCAACACAAGTGCGAAAAGTGGTTTTTCAACACTAACACAAGTGCGAAAAGTGGTTTTTCAACACTAACACAAGTGCGAAAAGTGGTTTTTCAACACTAACACAAGTGCGAAAAGTGGTTTTTCAACACTAACACAAGTGCGAAAAGTGGTTTTTCAACACTATCACAAGTGCGAAAAGTGGTTTTTCCACACTAATACAAGTGCAAAAGTGGTTTCCTGCACCAACACAAGTGCGAAAAGTGGTTTTTCAACACTAACACAAGTGCGAAAAGTGGTTTTTCAACACTAATACAATTGCAAAAGTGGTTTCCTGCACCAACACAAATGCGAAAAGTGGTTTTTCAACACTAACACAAGTGCAAAAAGTGGTTTTTCCACACTAATACAAGTGCAAAAGTGGTTTCCTGCACCAACACAATTGCGAAAAGTGGTTTTTCAACACTAACACAAGTGCGAAAAGTGGTTTTTCAACACTATCACATGTGCAAAAAGTGTTTTTTCCACACTAATACAAGTGCAAAAGTGGTTTCCTGCACCAACACAAGTGCGAAAAGTGGTTGATCAACACTAACACAAGTGCGAAAAGTGGTTTTTCAACACTAACACAAGTGCGAAAAGTGGTTTTTCAACACTATCACAAGTGCAAAAAGTGTTTTTTCCACACTAATACAAGTGCAAAAGTGGTTTCCTGCACCAACACAAGTGCAAAAAGTGGTTTTTCCACACTAATACAAGTGCAAAAGTGGTTTCCTGCATCAACACAAGTGCGAAAAGTGGTTTTTCAACACTAACACAAGTGCGAAAAGTGGTTTTTCAACACTATCACAAGTGCAAAAAGTGTTTTTTCCACACTAATACAAGTGCAAAAGTGGTTTCCTGCACCAACACATGTGTGAAAAGTGGTTTTTCAACACTATCACAAGTGCGAAAAGTGGTTTTTCAACACTAACACAAGTGCGAAAAGTGGTTTTTCAACACTAACACAAGTGCGAAAAGTGGTTTTTCCACACTAATACAAGTGCAAAAGTGGTTTCCTGCACCAACACATGTGTGAAAAGTGGTTTTTCAACACTATCACAAGTGCGAAAAGTGGTTTTTCAACACTAACACAAGTGCGAAAAGTGGTTTTTCAACACTAACACAAGTGCGAAAAGTGGTTTTTCCACACTAATACAAGTGCAAAAGTGGTTTCCTGCACCAACACAAGTGCGAAAAGTGGTTTTTCAACACTAACACAAGTGCGAAAAGTGGTTTTTCAACACTAATACAATTGCAAAAGTGGTTTCCTGCACCAACACAAATGCGAAAAGTGGTTTTTCAACACTAACACAAGTGCGAAAAGTGGTTTTTCCACACTAATACAAGTGCAAAAGTGGTTTCCTGCACCAACACAATTGCGAAAAGTGGTTTTTCAACACTAACACAAGTGCGAAAAGTGGTTTTTCAACACTATCACATGTGCAAAAAGTGTTTTTTCCACACTAATACAAGTGCAAAAGTGGTTTCCTGCACCAACACAAGTGCGAAAAGTGGTTTTTCAACACTAACACAAGTGCGAAAAGTGGTTTTTCAACACTAACACAAGTGCGAAAAGTGGTTTTTCAACACTATCACAAGTGCAAAAAGTGTTTTTTCCACACTAATACAAGTGCAAAAGTGGTTTCCTGCACCAACACAAGTGCAAAAAGTGGTTTTTCCACACTAATACAAGTGCAAAAGTGGTTTCCTGCATCAACACAAGTGCGAAAAGTGGTTTTTCAACACTAACACAAGTGCGAAAAGTGGTTTTTCAACACTATCACAAGTGCAAAAAGTGTTTTTTCCACACTAATACAAGTGCAAAAGTGGTTTCCTGCACCAACACATGTGTGAAAAGTGGTTTTTCAACACTATCACAAGTGCGAAAAGTGGTTTTTCAACACTAACACAAGTGCGAAAAGTGGTTTTTCAACACTAACACAAGTGCGAAAAGTGGTTTTTCCACACTAATACAAGTGGAAAAGTGGTTTCCTGCACCAACACAATTGCAAAAAGTGGTTTTTCAACACTAACACAAGTGCGAAAAGTGGTTTTTCAACACTATCACATGTGCAAAAAGTGTTTTTTCCACACTAATACAAGTGCAAAAGTGGTTTCCTGCACCAACACAAGTGCGAAAAGTGGTTTTTCAACACTAACACAAGTGCGAAAAGTGGTTTTTCAACACTAACACAAGTGCGAAAAGTGGTTTTTCAACACTATCACAAATGCAAAAAGTGTTTTTTCCACACTAATACAAGTGCAAAAGTGGTTTCCTGCACCAACACAAGTGCAAAAAGTGGTTTTTCCACACTAATACAAGTGCAGAAGTGGTTTCCTGCATCAACACAAGTGCGAAAAGTGGTTTTTCAACACTAACACAAGTGCGAAACGTGGTTTTTCAACACTATCACAAGTGCAAAAAGTGTTTTTTCCACACTAATACAAGTGCAAAAGTGGTTTCCTGCACCAAGACATGTGTGAAAAGTGGTTTTTCAACACTATCAGAAGTGCGAAAAGTGGTTTTTCAACACTAACACAAGTGCGAAAAGTGGTTTTTCAACACTAACACAAGTGCGAAAAGTGGTTTTTCCACACTAATACAAGTGCAAAAGTGGTTTCCTGCACCAACACAAGTGCGAAAAGTGTTTTTTCAACACTAACACAAGTGCGAAAAGTGGTTTTTCAACACTATCACAAGTGCAAAAAGTGTTTTTTCCACACTAATACAAGTGCAAAAGTGGTTTCCTGCACCAACACAAGTGCAAAAAGTGGTTTTTCAACACTAACACAAGTGCGAAAAGTGGTTTTTCAACACTATCACAAGTGCAAAAAGTGTTTTTTTCCACACTAACACAAGTGCGAAAAGTGGTTTTTCCACACTAATACAAGTGCAAAAGTGGTTTCCTGCACCAACACAAGTGCGAAAAGTGGTTTTTCAACACTATCACAAGTGCGAAAAGTGGTTTTTCAACACTAACACAAGTGCGAAAAGTGGTTTTCCACTCTAATACAAGTGCAAAAGTGGTTTCCTGCATCAACACAAGTGCGAAAAGTGGTTTTTCAACACTAACACAAGTGCGAAAAGTGGTTTTTCAACACTATCACAAGTGCAAAAAGTGTTTTTCCACACTAATACAAGTGCAAAAGTGGTTTCCTGCACCAACACAAGTGCGAAAAGTTGTTTTTCAACACTATCACAAGTGCGAAAAGTGGTTTTTCAACACTAACACAAGTGCGAAAAGTGGTTTTTCAACACTAACACAAGTGCAAAAAGTGGTTTTTCCACACTAATACAAGTGCAAAAGTGGTTTCCTGCACCAACACAAGTGCAAAAAGTGGTTTTTCAACACTAACACAAGTTCGAAAAGTGGTTTTTCAACACTATCACAAGGGCAAAAAGTGTTTTTTCCACACTAATACAAGTGCAAAAGTGGTTTCCTGCACCAACACAAGTGCGAAAAGTGGTTTTTCAACACTAACACAAGTGCGAAAAGTGGTTTTTCAACACTATCACAAGTGCAAAAAGTGGTTTTTCCACACTAATACAAGTGCAAAAGTGGTTTCCTGCACCAACACAAGTGCGAAAAGTGGTTTTTCAACACTAACACAAGTGCGAAAAGTGGTTTTTCAACACTAATACAATTGCAAAAGTGGTTTCCTGCACCAACACAAATGCGAAAAGTGGTTTTTCAACACTAACACAAGTGCGAAAAGTGGTTTTTCCACACTAATACAAGTGCAAAAGTGGTTTCCTGCACCAACACAATTGCGAAAAGTGGTTTTTCAACACTAACACAAGTGCGAAAAGTGGTTTTTCAACACTATCACATGTGCAAAAAGTGTTTTTTCCACACTAATACAAGTGCAAAAGTGGTTTCCTGCACCAACACAAGTGCGAAAAGTGGTTTTTCAACACTAACACAAGTGCGAAAAGTGGTTTTTCAACACTAACACAAGTGCGAAAAGTGGTTTTTCAACACTATCACAAGTGCAAAAAGTGTTTTTTCCACACTAATACAAGTGCAAAAGTGGTTTCCTGCACCAACACAAGTGCAAAAAGTGGTTTTTCCACACTAATACAAGTGCAAAAGTGGTTTCCTGCATCAACACAAGTGCGAAAAGTGGTTTTTCAACACTAACACAAGTGCGAAAAGTGGTTTTTCAACACTATCACAAGTGCAAAATGTGTTTTTTCCACACTAATACAAGTGCAAAAGTGGTTTCCTGCACCAACACATGTGTGAAAAGTGGTTTTTCAACACTATCACAAGTGCGAAAAGTGGTTTTTCAACACTAACACAAGTGCGAAAAGTGGTTTTTCAACACTAACACAAGTGCGAAAAGTGGTTTTTCCACACTAATACAAGTGCAAAAGTGGTTTCCTGCACCAACACAAGTGCGAAAAGTGGTTTTTCAACACTAACACAAGTGCGAAAAGTGGTTTTTCAACACGATCACAAGTGCAAAAAGTGTTTTTTCCACACTAATACAAGTGCAAAAGTGGTTTCCTGCACCAACACAAGTGCAAAAAGTGGTTTTTCAACACTAACACAAGTGCGAAAAGTCGTTTTTCAACACTATCACAAGTGCAAAAAGTGTTTTTTCAACACTAACACAAGTGCGAAAAGTGGTTTTTCCACACTAATACACGTGCAAAAGTGGTTTCCTGCACCAACACAAGTGCGAAAAGTGGTTTTTCAACACTAACACAAGTGCGAAAAGTGGTTTTTCAACACTAATACAATTGCAAAAGTGGTTTCCTGCACCAACACAAATGCGAAAAGTGGTTTTTCAACACTAACACAAGTGCGAAAAGTGGTTTTTCCACACTAATACAATTGCAAAAGTGGTTTCCTGCACCAACACAAGTGCGAAAAGTGGTTTTTCGACACTAACACAAGTGCGAAAAGTGGTTTTCAACACTATCACAAGTGCAAAAAGTGTTTTTTCCACACTAATACAAGTGCAAAAGTGGTTTCCTGCACCAACACAAGTGCGAAAAGTGGTTTTTCAACACTAACACAAGTGCGAAAAGTGGTTTTTCAACACTAACACAAGTGCGAAAAGTGTTTTTTCCACACTAATACAAGTGCAAAAGTGGTTTCCTGCACCAACACAAGTGCGAAAAGTGGTTTTTCAACACTAACACAAGTGCGAAAAGTGGTTTTTCAACACCAACACAAGTGCGAAAAGTGGTTTTTCAACACTAACACAAGTGCGAAAAGTGGTTTTTCCACACTAATACAAGTGCAAAAGTGGTTTCCTGCACAAACACAAGTGCGAAAAGTGGTTTTTCAACACTAACACAAGTGTGAAAAGTGGTTTTTCAACACTAACACAGGTGCGAAAAGTGTTTTTTCCACACTAATACAAGTGCAAAAGTGGTTTCCTGCACCAACACAAGTGCAAAAAGTGGTTTTTCAACACTAACACAAGTGCGAAAAGTGGTTTTTCAACACTAACACAAGTGCGAAAAGTGGTTTTTCAACACTAACACAAGTGCTAAAAGTGGTTTTTCCACACTAATACAAGTGTAAAAGTGGTTGCCTGCACCAACACAAGTACGAAAAGTGGTTTTTCAACATTAACACAAGTGCGAAAAGTGGTTTTTCAACACTATCACAAGTGCAAAAAGTGTTTTTTCCACACTAATACAAGTGCAAAAGTGGTTTCCTGCACCAACACAAGTGCGAAAAGTGGTTTTTCAACACTAACACAAGTGCGAAAAGTGGTTTTTCAACACTAACACAAGTGCGAAAAGTGGTTTTTCAACACTAACACAAGTGCGAAAAGTGGTTTTCCCACATGAATACAAGTGCAAAAGTGGTTTCCTGCACCAACACAAGTGCGAAAAGTGGTTTTTCAACACTAACACAAGTGCGTAAAGTGGTTTTTCAACACTATCACAAGTGCAAAAAGTGTTTTTTCCACACTAATATAAGTGCAAAAGTGGTTTCCTGCACCAACACAAGTGCGAAAAGTGGTTTTTCAACACTAACACAAGTGCGAAAAGTGGTTTTTCAACACTATCACAAGTGAAAAAAGTGTTTTTTCCACACTAATACAAGTGCAAAAGTGGTTTCCTGCACCAACACAAGTGCGAAAAGTGGTTTTTCAACACTAACACAAGTGCGAAAAGTGGTTTTTCAACACTAACACAAGTGCGAAAAGTGGTTTTTCAACACTAACACAAGTGCGAAAAGTGGTTTTTCAACACTAACACAAGTGCAAAAAGTGTTTTTTCCACACTAATACAAGTGCAAAAGTGGTTTCCTGCACCAACACAAGTGCGAAAAGTGGTTTTTCAACACTAACACAAGTGCGAAAAGTGGGTTTTCCACACTAATACAAGTGCAAAAGTGGTTTCCTGCATCAACACAAGTGCGAAAAGTGGTTTTTCAACACTAACACAAGTGTGAAAAGTAGTTTTTCAACACTATCACAAGTGCGAAAAGTGGTTTTTCAACACTAACACAAGTGCGAAAAGTGGTTTCCTGCACTAACACAAGTGCAAAAGTGGTTTTTCAACACTATCACAAGTGCGAAAAGTGGTTTTTCAACACTATCACAAGTGCAAAAAGTGTTTTTTCCACACTAATACAAGTGCAAAAGTGGTTTCCTGCACCAACACAAGTGCGAAAAGTGGTTTTTCAACACTAATACAAGTGCGAAAAGTGGTTTTTCAACACTAACACATGTGCAAAAAGTGGTTTTTTCCACACTAATACAAGTGCAAAAGTGGTTTCCTGCACCAACACAAGTGCGAAAAGTGGTTTTTCAACACTAACACAAGTGCGAAAAGTGGTTTTTCAACACTAACACAAGTGCGAAAAGTGGTTTTTCAAAACTATCACAAGTGCAAAAAGTGTTTTTTCCGCACTAATACAAGTGCAAAAGTGGTTTTCCTGCACCAACACAAGTGCGAAAAGTGGTTTTTCAACACTAACACAAGTGCGAAAAGTGGTTTTTCCACACTAATACATGTGCAAAAGTGGTTTCCTGCACCAACACAAGTGCGAAAAGTGGTTTTTCAACACTAACACAAGTGCGAAAAGTGGTTTTTCAACACTAACACAAGTGCGAAAAGTGGTTTTTCAACACTAACACAAGTGCGAAAAGTGGTTTTTCAACACTAACACAAGTGCGAAAAGTGGTTTTTCAACACTATCACAAGTGCGAAAAGTGGTTTTTCCACACTAATACAAGTGCAAAAGTGGTTTCCTGCACCAACACAAGTGCGAAAAGTGGTTTTTCAACACTATCACAAGTTCGAAAAGTGGTTTTTCAACACTATCACAAGGGCAAAAAGTGTTTTTTCCACACTAATACAAGTGCAAAAGTGGTTTCCTGCACCAACACAAGTGCGAAAAGTGGTTTTTCAACACTAACACAAGTGCGAAAAGTGGTTTTTCAACACTATCACAAGTGCAAAAAGTGGTTTTTCCACACTAATACAAGTGCAAAAGTGGTTTCCTGCACCAACACAAGTGCGAAAAGTGGTTTTTCAACACTAACACAAGTGTGAAAAGTGGTTTTTCAACACTAATACAATTGCAAAAGTGGTTTCCTGCACCAACACAAATGCGAAAAGTGGTTTTTCAACACTAACACAAGTGCGAAAAGTGGTTTTTCCACACTAATACAAGTGCAAAAGTGGTTTCCTGCACCAACACAATTGCGAAAAGTGGTTTTTCAACACTAACACAAGTGCGAAAAGTGGTTTTTCAACACTATCACATGTGCAAAAAGTGTTTTTTCCACACTAATACAAGTGCAAAAGTGGTTTCCTGCACCAACACAAGTGCGAAAAGTGGTTTTTCAACACTAACACAAGTGCGAAAAGTGGTTTTTCAACACTAACACAAGTGCGAAAAGTGGTTTTTCAACACTATCACAAGTGCAAAAAGTGTTTTTTCCACACTAATACAAGTGCAAAAGTGGTTTCCTGCACCAACACAAGTGCAAAAAGTGGTTTTTCCACACTAATACAAGTGCAAAAGTGGTTTCCTGCATCAACACAAGTGCGAAAAGTGGTTTTTCAACACTAACACAAGTGCGAAAAGTGGTTTTTCAACACTATCACAAGTGCAAAAAGTGTTTTTTCCACACTAATACAAGTGCAAAAGTGGTTTCCTGCACCAACACATGTGTGAAAAGTGGTTTTTCAACACTATCACAAGTGCGAAAAGTGGTTTTTCAACACTAACACAAGTGCGAAAAGTGGTTTTTCAACACTAACACAAGTGCGAAAAGTGGTTTTTCCACACTAATACAAGTGCAAAAGTGGTTTCCTGCACCAACACAAGTGCGAAAAGTGGTTTTTCAACACTAACACAAGTGCGAAAAGTGGTTTTTCAACACGATCACAAGTGCAAAAAGTGTTTTTTCCACACTAATACAAGTGCAAAAGTGGTTTCCTGCACCAACACAAGTGCAAAAAGTGGTTTTTCAACACTAACACAAGTGCGAAAAGTCGTTTTTCAACACTATCACAAGTGCAAAAAGTGTTTTTTCAACACTAACACAAGTGCGAAAAGTGGTTTTTCCACATTAATACAAGTGCAAAAGTGGTTTCCTGCACCAACACAAGTGCGAAAAGTGGTTTTTCAACACTAACACAAGTGCGAAAAGTGGTTTTTCAACACTAATACAATTGCAAAAGTGGTTTCCTGCACCAACACAAATGCGAAAAGTGGTTTTTCAACACTAACACAAGTGCGAAAAGTGGTTTTTCCACACTAATACAATTGCAAAAGTGGTTTCCTGCACCAACACAAGTGCGAAAAGTGGTTTTTCGACACTAACACAAGTGCGAAAAGTGGTTTTCAACACTATCACAAGTGCAAAAAGTGTTTTTTCCACACTAATACAAGTGCAAAAGTGGTTTCCTGCACCAACACAAGTGCGAAAAGTGGTTTTTCAACACTAACACAAGTGCGAAAAGTGGTTTTTCAACACTAACACAAGTGCGAAAAGTGTTTTTTCCACACTAATACAAGTGCAAAAGTGGTTTCCTGCACCAACACAAGTGCGAAAAGTGGTTTTTCAACACTAACACAAGTGCGAAAAGTGGTTTTTCAACACCAACACAAGTGCGAAAAGTGGTTTTTCAACACTAACACAAGTGCGAAAAGTGGTTTTTCCACACTAATACAAGTGCAAAAGTGGTTTCCTGCACAAACACAAGTGCGAAAAGTGGTTTTTCAACACTAACACAAGTGTGAAAAGTGGTTTTTCAACACTAACACAGGTGCGAAAAGTGTTTTTTCCACACTAATACAAGTGCAAAAGTGGTTTCCTGCACCAACACAAGTGCAAAAAGTGGTTTTTCAACACTAACACAAGTGCGAAAAGTGGTTTTTCAACACTAACACAAGTGCGAAAAGTGGTTTTTCAACACTAACACATGTGCTAAAAGTGGTTTTTCCACACTAATACAAGTGTAAAAGTGGTTGCCTGCACCAACACAAGTACGAAAAGTGGTTTTTCAACATTAACACAAGTGCGAAAAGTGGTTTTTCAACACTATCACAAGTGCAAAAAGTGTTTTTTCCACACTAATACAAGTGCAAAAGTGGTTTCCTGCACCAACACAAGTGCGAAAAGTGGTTTTTCAACACTAACACAAGTGCGAAAAGTGGTTTTTCAACACTAACACAAGTGCGAAAAGTGGTTTTTCAACACTAACACAAGTGCGAAAAGTGGTTTTCCCACATGAATACAAGTGCAAAAGTGGTTTCCTGCACCAACACAAGTGCGAAAAGTGGTTTTTCAACACTAACACAAGTGCGTAAAGTGGTTTTTCAACACTATCACAAGTGCAAAAAGTGTTTTTTCCACACTAATATAAGTGCAAAAGTGGTTTCCTGCACCAACACAAGTGCGAAAAGTGGTTTGTCAACACTAACACAAGTGCGAAAAGTGGTTTTTCAACACTATCACAAGTGCAAAAAGTGTTTTTTCCACACTAATACAAGTGCAAAAGTGGTTTCCTGCACCAACACAAGTGCGAAAAGTGGTTTTTCAACACTAACACAAGTGCGAAAAGTGGTTTTTCAACACTAACACAAGTGCGAAAAGTGGTTTTTCAACACTAACACAAGTGCGAAAAGTGGTTTTTCAACACTAACACAAGTGCAAAAAGTGTTTTTTCCACACTAATACAAGTGCAAAAGTGGTTTCCTGCACCAACACAAGTGCGAAAAGTGGTTTTTCAACACTAACACAAGTGCGAAAAGTGGGTTTTCCACACTAATACAAGTGCAAAAGTGGTTTCCTGCATCAACACAAGTGCGAAAAGTGGTTTTTCAACACTAACACAAGTGTGAAAAGTAGTTTTTCAACACTATCACAAGTGCGAAAAGTGGTTTTTCAACACTAACACAAGTGCGAAAAGTGGTTTCCTGCACTAACACAAGTGCAAAAGTGGTTTTTCAACACTATCACAAGTGCGAAAAGTGGTTTTTCAACACTATCACAAGTGCAAAAAGTGTTTTTTCCACACTAATACAAGTGCAAAAGTGGTTTCCTGCACCAACACAAGTGCGAAAAGTGGTTTTTCAACACTAATACAAGTGCGAAAAGTGGTTTTTCAACACTAACACATGTGCAAAAAGTGGTTTTTTCCACACTAATACAAGTGCAAAAGTGGTTTCCTGCACCAACACAAGTGCGAAAAGTGGTTTTTCAACACTAACACAAGTGCGAAAAGTGGTTTTTCAACACTAACACAAGTGCGAAAAGTGGTTTTTCAAAACTATCACAAGTGCAAAAAGTGTTTTTTCCGCACTAATACAAGTGCAAAAGTGGTTTTCCTGCACCAACACAAGTGCGAAAAGTGGTTTTTCAACACTAACACAAGTGCGAAAAGTGGTTTTTCCACACTATCACATGTGCAAAAAGTGTTTTTTCCACACTAATACAAGTGCAAAAGTGGTTTCCTGCACCAACACAAGTGCGAAAAGTGGTTTTTCAACAGTAACACAAGTGCGAAAAGTGGTTTTTCCACACTAATACAAGTGCAAAAGTGGTTTCCTGCACCAACACAAGTGCGAAAAGTGGTTTTTCAACACTAACACAAGTGCGAAAAGTGGTTTTTCAACACTAACACAAGTGCGAAAAGTGGTTTTTCAACACTATCACAAGTGCAAAAAGTGTTTTTTCCACACTAATACAAGTGCAAAAGTGTTTTCCTGCACCAACACAAGTGCAAAAAGTGGTTTTTCCACACTAATACAAGTGCAAAAGTGGTTTCCTGCATCAACACAAGTGCGAAAAGTGGTTTTTCAACACTAACACAAGTGCGAAAAGTGGTTTTTCAACACTATCACAAGTGCAAAAAGTGTTTTTTCCACACTAATACAAGTGCAAAAGTGGTTTCCTGCACCAACACATGTGTGAAAAGTGGTTTTTCAACACTATCACAAGTGCGAAAAGTGGTTTTTCAACACTAACACAAGTGCGAAAAGTGGTTTTTCAACACTAACACAAGTGCGAAAAGTGGTTTTTCCACACTAATACAAGTGCAAAAGTGGTTTCCTGCACCAACACAATTGCAAAAAGTGGTTTTTCAACACTAACACAAGTGCGAAAAGTGGTTTTTCAACACTATCACATGTGCAAAAAGTGTTTTTTCCACACTAATACAAGTGCAAAAGTGGTTTCCTGCACCAACACAAGTGCGAAAAGTGGTTTTTCAACACTAACACAAGTGCGAAAAGTGGTTTTTCAACACGATCACAAGTGCAAAAAGTGTTTTTTCCACACTAATACAAGTGCAAAAGTGGTTTCCTGCACCAACACAAGTGCAAAAAGTGGTTTTTCAACACTAACACAAGTGCGAAAAGTCGTTTTTCAACACTATCACAAGTGCAAAAAGTGTTTTTTCAACACTAACACAAGTGCGAAAAGTGGTTTTTCCACACTAATACAAGTGCAAAAGTGGTTTCCTGCACCAACACAAGTGCGAAAAGTGGTTTTTCAACACTAACACAAGTGCGAAAAGTGGTTTTTCAACACTAATACAATTGCAAAAGTGGTTTCCTGCACCAACACAAATGCGAAAAGTGGTTTTTCAACACTAACACAAGTGCGAAAAGTGGTTTTTCCACACTAATACAATTGCAAAAGTGGTTTCCTGCACCAACACAAGTGCGAAAAGTGGTTTTTCGACACTAACACAAGTGCGAAAAGTGGTTTTCAACACTATCACAAGTGCAAAAAGTGTTTTTTCCACACTAATACAAGTGCAAAAGTGGTTTCCTGCACCAACACAAGTGCGAAAAGTGGTTTTTCAACAGTAACACAAGTGCGAAAAGTGGTTTTTCCACACTAATACAAGTGCAAAAGTGGTTTCCTGCACCAACACAAGTGCGAAAAGTGGTTTTTCAACACTAACACAAGTGCGAAAAGTGGTTTTTCAACACTAACACAAGTGCGAAAAGTGGTTTTTCAACACTATCACAAGTGCAAAAAGTGTTTTTTCCACACTAATACAAGTGCAAAAGTGTTTTCCTGCACCAACACAAGTGCAAAAAGTGGTTTTTCCACACTAATACAAGTGCAAAAGTGGTTTCCTGCATCAACACAAGTGCGAAAAGTGGTTTTTCAACACTAACACAAGTGCGAAAAGTGGTTTTTCAACACTATCACAAGTGCAAAAAGTGTTTTTTCCACACTAATACAAGTGCAAAAGTGGTTTCCTGCACCAACACATGTGTGAAAAGTGGTTTTTCAACACTATCACAAGTGCGAAAAGTGGTTTTTCAACACTAACACAAGTGCGAAAAGTGGTTTTTCAACACTAACACAAGTGCGAAAAGTGGTTTTTCCACACTAATACAAGTGCAAAAGTGGTTTCCTGCACCAACACAATTGCAAAAAGTGGTTTTTCAACACTAACACAAGTGCGAAAAGTGGTTTTTCAACACTATCACATGTGCAAAAAGTGTTTTTTCCACACTAATACAAGTGCAAAAGTGGTTTCCTGCACCAACACAAGTGCGAAAAGTGGTTTTTCAACACTAACACAAGTGCGAAAAGTGGTTTTTCAACACGATCACAAGTGCAAAAAGTGTTTTTTCCACACTAATACAAGTGCAAAAGTGGTTTCCTGCACCAACACAAGTGCAAAAAGTGGTTTTTCAACACTAACACAAGTGCGAAAAGTCGTTTTTCAACACTATCACAAGTGCAAAAAGTGTTTTTTCAACACTAACACAAGTGCGAAAAGTGGTTTTTCCACACTAATACAAGTGCAAAAGTGGTTTCCTGCACCAACACAAGTGCGAAAAGTGGTTTTTCAACACTAACACAAGTGCGAAAAGTGGTTTTTCAACACTAATACAATTGCAAAAGTGGTTTCCTGCACCAACACAAATGCGAAAAGTGGTTTTTCAACACTAACACAAGTGCGAAAAGTGGTTTTTCCACACTAATACAATTGCAAAAGTGGTTTCCTGCACCAACACAAGTGCGAAAAGTGGTTTTTCGACACTAACACAAGTGCGAAAAGTGGTTTTCAACACTATCACAAGTGCAAAAAGTGTTTTTTCCACACTAATACAAGTGCAAAAGTGGTTTCCTGCACCAACACAAGTGCGAAAAGTGGTTTTTCAACACTAACACAAGTGCGAAAAGTGGTTTTTCAACACTAACACAAGTGCGAAAAGTGTTTTTTCCACACTAATACAAGTGCAAAAGTGGTTTCCTGCACCAACACAAGTGCGAAAAGTGGTTTTTCAACACTAACACAAGTGCGAAAAGTGGTTTTTCAACACCAACACAAGTGCGAAAAGTGGTTTTTCAACACTAACACAAGTGCGAAAAGTGGTTTTTCCACACTAATACAAGTGCAAAAGTGGTTTCCTGCACAAACACAAGTGCGAAAAGTGGTTTTTCAACACTAACACAAGTGTGAAAAGTGGTTTTTCAACACTAACACAGGTGCGAAAAGTGTTTTTTCCACACTAATACAAGTGCAAAAGTGGTTTCCTGCACCAACACAAGTGCAAAAAGTGGTTTTTCAACACTAACACAAGTGCGAAAAGTGGTTTTTCAACACTAACACAAGTGCGAAAAGTGGTTTTTCAACACTAACACAAGTGCTAAAAGTGGTTTTTCCACACTAATACAAGTGTAAAAGTGGTTGCCTGCACCAACACAAGTACGAAAAGTGGTTTTTCAACATTAACACAAGTGCGAAAAGTGGTTTTTCAACACTATCACAAGTGCAAAAAGTGTTTTTTCCACACTAATACAAGTGCAAAAGTGGTTTCCTGCACCAACACAAGTGCGAAAAGTGGTTTTTCAACACTAACACAAGTGCGAAAAGTGGTTTTTCAACACTAACACAAGTGCGAAAAGTGGTTTTTCAACACTAACACAAGTGCGAAAAGTGGTTTTCCCACATGAATACAAGTGCAAAAGTGGTTTCCTGCACCAACACAAGTGCGAAAAGTGGTTTTTCAACACTAACACAAGTGCGTAAAGTGGTTTTTCAACACTATCACAAGTGCAAAAAGTGTTTTTTCCACACTAATATAAGTGCAAAAGTGGTTTCCTGCACCAACACAAGTGCGAAAAGTGGTTTTTCAACACTAACACAAGTGCGAAAAGTGGTTTTTCAACACTATCACAAGTGCAAAAAGTGTTTTTTCCACACTAATACAAGTGCAAAAGTGGTTTCCTGCACCAACACAAGTGCGAAAAGTGGTTTTTCAACACTAACACAAGTGCGAAAAGTGGTTTTTCAACACTAACACAAGTGCGAAAAGTGGTTTTTCAACACTAACACAAGTGCGAAAAGTGGTTTTTCAACACTAACACAAGTGCAAAAAGTGTTTTTTCCACACTAATACAAGTGCAAAAGTGGTTTCCTGCACCAACACAAGTGCGAAAAGTGGTTTTTCAACACTAACACAAGTGCGAAAAGTGGGTTTTCCACACTAATACAAGTGCAAAAGTGGTTTCCTGCATCAACACAAGTGCGAAAAGTGGTTTTTCAACACTAACACAAGTGTGAAAAGTAGTTTTTCAACACTATCACAAGTGCGAAAAGTGGTTTTTCAACACTAACACAAGTGCGAAAAGTGGTTTCCTGCACTAACACAAGTGCAAAAGTGGTTTTTCAACACTATCACAAGTGCGAAAAGTGGTTTTTCAACACTATCACAAGTGCAAAAAGTGTTTTTTCCACACTAATACAAGTGCAAAAGTGGTTTCCTGCACCAACACAAGTGCGAAAAGTGGTTTTTCAACACTAATACAAGTGCGAAAAGTGGTTTTTCAACACTAACACATGTGCAAAAAGTGGTTTTTTCCACACTAATACAAGTGCAAAAGTGGTTTCCTGCACCAACACAAGTGCGAAAAGTGGTTTTTCAACACTAACACAAGTGCGAAAAGTGGTTTTTCAACACTAACACAAGGGCGAAAAGTGGTTTTTCAAAACTATCACAAGTGCAAAAAGTGTTTTTTCCGCACTAATACAAGTGCAAAAGTGGTTTTCCTGCACCAACACAAGTGCGAAAAGTGGTTTTTCAACACTAACACAAGTGCGAAAAGTGGTTTTTCCACACTAATACATGTGCAAAAGTGGTTTCCTGCACCAACACAAGTGCGAAAAGTGGTTTTTCAACACTAACACAAGTGCGAAAAGTGGTTTTTCAACACTAACACAAGTGCGAAAAGTGGTTTTTCAACACTAACACAAGTGCGAAAAGTGGTTTTTCAACACTAACACAAGTGCGAAAAGTGGTTTTTCAACACTATCACAAGTGCAAAAAGTGTTTTTTCCACACTAATACAAGTGCAAAAGTGGTTCCTGCACCAACACAAGTGCGAAAAGTGGTTTTTCAACACTAACACAAGTGCGAAAAGTGGTTTTTCAACACTAACACAAGTGCGAAAAGTGGTTTTTCAACACTATCACAAGTGCAAAAAGTGGTTTTTCCACACTAATACAAGTGCAAAAGTGGTTTCCTGCACCAACACAAGTACGAAAAGTGGTTTTTCAACACTAATACAAGTGCGAAAAGTGGTTTTTCAACACTAACACAAGTGCGAAAAGTGGTTTTTCCACAACAACACAAGTGCAAAAGTGGTTTCCTGCACCAACACAAGTGCGAAAAGTGGTTTTTCGACACTAACACAAGTGCGAAATGTGGTTTTTCAACACTATCACAAGTGCAAAAAGTGTTTTTTCCACACTAATACAAGTGCAAAAGTGGTTTCCTGCACCAACACAATTGCGAAAAGTGGTTTTTCAACACTAACACAAGTGCGAAAAGTGGTTTTTCAACACTATCACATGTGCAAAAAGTGTTTTTTCCACACTAATACAAGTGCAAAAGTGGTTTCCTGCACCAACACAAGTGCGAAAAGTGGTTTTTCAACAGTAACACAAGTGCGAAAAGTGGTTTTTCCACACTAATACAAGTGCAAAAGTGGTTTCCTGCACCAACACAAGTGCGAAAAGTGGTTTTTCAACACTAACACAAGTGCGAAAAGTGGTTTTTCAACACTAACACAAGTGCGAAAAGTGGTTTTTCAACACTATCACAAGTGCAAAAAGTGTTTTTTCCACACTAATACAAGTGCAAAAGTGGTTTCCTGCACCAACACAAGTGCAAAAAGTGGTTTTTCCACACTAATACAAGTGCAAAAGTGGTTTCCTGCATCAACACAAGTGCGAAAAGTGGTTTTTCAACACTAACACAAGTGCGAAAAGTGGTTTTTCAACACTATCACAAGTGCAAAAAGTGTTTTTTCCACACTAATACAAGTGCAAAAGTGGTTTCCTGCACCAACACATGTGTGAAAAGTGGTTTTTCAACACTATCACAAGTGCGAAAAGTGGTTTTTCAACACTAACACAAGTGCGAAAAGTGGTTTTTCAACACTAACACAAGTGCGAAAAGTGGTTTTTCCACACTAATACAAGTGCAAAAGTGGTTTCCTGCACCAACACAATTGCAAAAAGTGGTTTTTCAACACTAACACAAGTGCGAAAAGTGGTTTTTCAACACTATCACATGTGCAAAAAGTGTTTTTTCCACACTAATACAAGTGCAAAAGTGGTTTCCTGCACCAACACAAGTGCGAAAAGTGGTTTTTCAACACTAACACAAGTGCGAAAAGTGGTTTTTCAACACTAACACAAGTGCGAAAAGTGGTTTTTCAACACTATCACAAGTGCAAAAAGTGTTTTTTCCACACTAATACAAGTGCAAAAGTGGTTTCCTGCACCAACACAAGTGCAAAAAGTGGTTTTTCCACACTAATACAAGTGCAAAAGTGGTTTCCTGCATCAACACAAGTGCGAAAAGTGGTTTTTCAACACTAACACAAGTGCGAAAAGTGGTTTTTCAACACTATCACAAGTGCAAAAAGTGTTTTTTCCACACTAATACAAGTGCAAAAGTGGTTTCCTGCACCAACACATGTGTGAAAAGTGGTTTTTCAACACTATCAGTAGTGCGAAAAGTGGTTTTTCAACACTAACACAAGTGCGAAAAGTGGTTTTTCAAAACTATCACAAGTGCAAAAAGTGTTTTTTCCGCACTAATACAAGTGCAAAAGTGGTTTTCCTGCACCAACACAAGTGCGAAAAGTGGTTTTTCAACACTAACACAAGTGCGAAAAGTGGTTTTTCCACACTAATACATGTGCAAAAGTGGTTTCCTGCACCAACACAAGTGCGAAAAGTGGTTTTTCAACACTAACACAAGTGCGAAAAGTGGTTTTTCAACACTAACACAAGTGCGAAAAGTGGTTTTTCAACACTAACACAAGTGCGAAAAGTGGTTTTTCAACACTAACACAAGTGCGAAAAGTGGTTTTTCAACACTATCACAAGTGCAAAAAGTGTTTTTTCCACACTAATACAAGTGCAAAAGTGGTTCCTGCACCAACACAAGTGCGAAAAGTGGTTTTTCAACACTAACACAAGTGCGAAAAGTGGTTTTTCAACACTAACACAAGTGCGAAAAGTGGTTTTTCAACACTATCACAAGTGCAAAAAGTGGTTTTTCCACACTAATACAAGTGCAAAAGTGGTTTCCTGCACCAACACAAGTACGAAAAGTGGTTTTTCAACACTAATACAAGTGCGAAAAGTGGTTTTTCAACACTAACACAAGTGCGAAAAGTGGTTTTTCCACAACAACACAAGTGCAAAAAGTGGTTTTTCCACTCTAATACAAGTGCAAAAGTGGTTTCCTGCACCAACACAAGTGCGAAAAGTGGTTTTTCGACACTAACACAAGTGCGAAATGTGGTTTTTCAACACTATCACAAGTGCAAAAAGTGTTTTTTCCACACGAATACAAGTGCAAAAGTGGTTTCCTGCACCAACACAATTGCGAAAAGTGGTTTTTCAACACTAACACAAGTGCGAAAAGTGGTTTTTCAACACTATCACATGTGCAAAAAGTGTTTTTTCCACACTAATACAAGTGCAAAAGTGGTTTCCTGCACCAACACAAGTGCGAAAAGTGGTTTTTCAACAGTAACACAAGTGCGAAAAGTGGTTTTTCCACACTAATACAAGTGCAAAAGTGGTATCCTGCACCAACACAAGTGCGAAAAGTGGTTTTTCAACACTAACACAAGTGCGAAAAGTGGTTTTTCAACACTAACACAAGTGCGAAAAGAGGTTTTTCAACACTATCACAAGTGCAAAAAGTGTTTTTTCCACACTAATACAAGTGCAAAAGTGGTTTCCTGCACCAACACAAGTGCAAAAAGTGGTTTTTCCACACTAATACAAGTGCAAAAGTGGTTTCCTGCATCAACACAAGTGCGAAAAGTGGTTTTTCAACACTAACACAAGTGCGAAAAGTGGTTTTTCAACACTATCACAAGTGCAAAAAGTGTTTTTTCCACACTAATACAAGTGCAAAAGTGGTTTCCTGCACCAACACATGTGTGAAAAGTGGTTTTTCAACACTATCACAAGTGCGAAAAGTGGTTTTTCAACACTAACACAAGTGCGAAAAGTGGTTTTTCAACACTAACACAAGTGCGAAAAGTGGTTTTTCCACACTAATACAAGTGCAAAAGTGGTTTCCTGCACCAACACAATTGCAAAAAGTGGTTTTTCAACACTAACACAAGTGCGAAAAGTGGTTTTTCAACACTATCACATGTGCAAAAAGTGTTTTTTCCACACTAATACAAGTGCAAAAGTGGTTTCCTGCACCAACACAAGTGCGAAAAGTGGTTTTTCAACACTAACACAAGTGCGAAAAGTGGTTTTTCAACACTAACACAAGTGCGAAAAGTGGTTTTTCAACACTATCACAAGTGCAAAAAGTGTTTTTTCCACACTAATACAAGTGCAAAAGTGGTTTCCTGCACCAACACAAGTGCAAAAAGTGGTTTTTCCACACTAATACAAGTGCAAAAGTGGTTTCCTGCATCAACACAAGTGCGAAAAGTGGTTTTTCAACACTAACACAAGTGCGAAAAGTGGTTTTTCAACACTATCACAAGTGCAAAAAGTGTTTTTTCCACACTAATACAAGTGCAAAAGTGGTTTCCTGCACCAACACGTGTGAAAAGTGGTTTTTCAACACTATCAGAAGTGCGAAAAGTGGTTTTTCAACACTAACACAAGTGCGAAAAGTGGTTTTTCAACACTAACACAAGTGCGAAAAGTGGTTTTTCCACACTAATACAAGTGCAAAAGTGGTTTCCTGCACCAACACAAGTGCGAAAAGTGGTTTTTCAACACTAACACAAGTGCGAAAAGTGGTTTTTCAACACTATCACAAGTGCAAAAAGTGTTTTTTCCACACTAATACAAGTGCAAAAGTGGTTTCCTGCACCAACACAAGTGCAAAAAGTGGTTTTTCAACACTAACACAAGTGCGAAAAGTGGTTTTTCAACACTATCACAAGTGCAAAAAGTGTTTTTTCCACACTAACACAAGTGCGAAAAGTGGTTTTTCCACACTAATACAAGTGCAAAAGTGGTTTCCTGCACCAACACAAGTGCGAAAAGTGGTTTTTCAACACTATCACAAGTGCGAAAAGTGGTTTTTCAACACTAACACAAGTGCGAAAAGTGGTTTTTCCACACTAATACAAGTGCAAAAGTGGTTTCCTGCATCAACACAAGTGCGAAAAGTGGTTTTTCAACACTAACACAAGTGCGAAAAGTGGTTTTTCAACACTATCACAAGTGCAAAAAGTGTTTTTCCACACTAATACAAGTGCAAAAGTGGTTTCCTGCACCAACACAAGTGCGAAAAGTTGTTTTTCAACACTATCACAAGTGCGAAAAGTGGTTTTTCAACACTAACACAAGTGCGAAAAGTGGTTTTTCAACACTAACACAAGTGCAAAAAGTGGTTTTTCCACACTAATACAAGTGCAAAAGTGGTTTCCTGCACCAACACAAGTGCAAAAAGTGGTTTTTCAACACTAACACAAGTTCGAAAAGTGGTTTTTCAACACTATCACAAGGGCAAAAAGTGTTTTTTCCACACTAATACAAGTGCAAAAGTGGTTTCCTGCACCAACACAAGTGCAAAAAGTGGTTTTTCCACACTAATACAAGTGCAAAAGTGGTTTCCTGCATCAACACAAGTGCGAAAAGTGGTTTTTCAACACTAACACAAGTGCGAAAAGTGGTTTTTCAACAATATCACAAGTGCAAAAAGTGTTTTTTCCACACTAATACAAGTGCAAAAGTGGTTTCCTGCACCAACACATGTGTGAAAAGTGGTTTTTCAACACTATCACAAGTGCGAAAAGTGGTTTTTCAACACTAACACAAGTGCGAAAAGTGGTTTTTCAACACTAACACAAGTGCGAAAAGTGGTTTTTCCACACTAATACAAGTGCAAAAGTGGTTTCCTGCACCAACACAATTGCAAAAAGTGGTTTTTCAACACTAACACAAGTGCGAAAAGTGGTTTTTCAACACTATCACATGTGCAAAAAGTGTTTTTTCCACACTAATACAAGTGCCAAAGTGGTTTCCTGCACCAACACAAGTGCGAAAAGTGGTTTTTCAACACTAACACAAGTGCGAAAAGTGGTTTTTCAACACTAACACAAGTGCGAAAAGTGGTTTTTCAACACTATCACAAGTGCAAAAAGTGTTTTTTCCACACTAATACAAGTGCAAAAGTGGTTTCCTGCACCAACACAAGTGCAAAAAGTGGTTTTTCCACACTAATACAAGTGCAAAAGTGGTTTCCTGCATCAACACAAGTGCGAAAAGTGGTTTTTCAACACTAACACAAGTGCGAAAAGTGGTTTTTCAACACTATCACAAGTGCAAAAAGTGTTTTTTCCACACTAATACAAGTGCAAAAGTGGTTTCCTGCACCAACACATGTGTGAAAAGTGGTTTTTCAACACTATCAGAAGTGCGAAAAGTGGTTTTTCAACACTAACACAAGTGCGAAAAGTGGTTTTTCAACACTAACACAAGTGCGAAAAGTGGT
The DNA here is from genome assembly GCF_964187855.1 of Myxine glutinosa. Classification (NCBI taxonomy): domain Eukaryota; kingdom Metazoa; phylum Chordata; class Myxini; order Myxiniformes; family Myxinidae; genus Myxine; species Myxine glutinosa. The sequence goes on from NW_027616965.1 coordinate 28,860, forward strand.
TTTTCCACACTAATACAAGTGCAAAAGTGGTTTCGCGAAAAGTGGTTTTTCCACACTAATACAAGTGCAAAAGTGGTTTCCTGCACCAACACAAGTGCGAAAAGTGGTTTTTCAACACTAACACAAGTGCGAAAAGTGGTTTTTCAACACTATCACAAGTGCAAAAAGTGTTTTTTTCCACACTAATACAAGTGCAAAAGTGGTTTCCTGCACCAACACAAGTGCAAAAAGTGGTTTTTCAACACTAACACAAGTGCGAAAAGTGGTTTTTCAACACTACCACAAGTGCAAAAAGTGTTTTTTCCACACTAACACAAGTGCGAAAAGTGGTTTTTCCACACTAATACAAGTGCAAAAGTGGTTTCCTGCACCAACACAAGTGCGAAAAGTGGTTTTTCAACACTATCACAAGTGCGAAAAGTGGTTTTTCAACACTAACACAAGTGCGAAAAGTGGTTTTTCCACACTAATACAAGTGCAAAAGTGGTTTCCTGCATCAACACAAGTGCGAAAAGTGGTTTTTCAACACTAACACAAGTGCGAAAAGTGGTTTTTCAACACTATCACAAGTGCAAAAAGTGTTTTTCCACACTAATACAAGTGCAAAAGTGGTTTCCTGCACCAACACAAGTGCGAAAAGTTGTTTTTCAACACTATCACAAGTGCGAAAAGTGGTTTTTCAACACTAACACAAGTGCGAAAAGTGGTTTTTCAACACTAACACAAGTGCAAAAAGTGGTTTTTCCACACTAATACAAGTGCAAAAGTGGTTTCCTGCACCAACACAAGTGCAAAAAGTGGTTTTTCAACACTAACACAAGTTCGAAAAGTGGTTTTTCAACACTATCACAAGGGCAAAAAGTGTTTTTTCCACACTAATACAAGTGCAAAAGTGGTTTCCTGCACCAACACAAGTGCGAAAAGTGGTTTTTCAACACTAACACAAGTGCGAAAAGTGGTTTTTCAACACTATCACAAGTGCAAAAAGTGGTTTTTCCACACTAATACAAGTGCAAAAGTGGTTTCCTGCACCAACACAAGTGTGAAAAGTGGTTTTTCAACACTAACACAAGTGCGAAAAGTGGTTTTTCAACACTAATACAATTGCAAAAGTGGTTTCCTGCACCAACACAAATGCGAAAAGTGGTTTTTCAACACTAACACAAGTGCGAAAAGTGGTTTTTCCACACTAATACAAGTGCAAAAGTGGTTTCCTGCACCAACACAATTGCGAAAAGTGGTTTTTCAACACTAACACAAGTGCGAAAAGTGGTTTTTCAACACTATCACATGTGCAAAAAGTGTTTTTTCCACACTAATACAAGTGCAAAAGTGGTTTCCTGCACCAACACAAGTGCGAAAAGTGGTTTTTCAACACTAACACAAGTGCGAAAAGTGGTTTTTCAACACTAACACAAGTGCGAAAAGTGGTTTTTCAACACTATCACAAGTGCAAAAAGTGTTTTTTCCACACTAATACAAGTGCAAAAGTGGTTTCCTGCACCAACACAAGTGCAAAAAGTGGTTTTTCCACACTAATACAAGTGCAAAAGTGGTTTCCTGCATCAACACAAGTGCGAAAAGTGGTTTTTCAACACCAACACGAGTGCGAAAAGTGGTTTTTCAACACTATCACAAGTGCAAAAAGTGTTTTTTCCACACTAATACAAGTGCAAAAGTGGTTTCCTGCACCAACACATGTGTGAAAAGTGGTTTTTCAACACTATCACAAGTGCAAAAGTGGTTTCCTGCATCAACACAAGTGCGAAAATTGGTTTTTCAACACCAACACAAGTGCGAAAAGTGGTTTTTCAACACTATCACAAGTGCAAAAAGTGTTTTTTCCACACTAATACAAGTGCAAAAGTGGTTTCCTGCACCAACACATGTGTGAAAAGTGGTTTTTCAACACTATCACAAGTGCGAAAAGTGGTTTTTCAACACTAACACAAGTGCGAAAAGTGGTTTTTCAACACTAACACAAGTGCGAAAAGTGGTTTTTCCACACTAATACAAGTGCAAAAGTGGTTTCCTGCACCAACACAAGTGCGAAAAGTGGTTTTTCAACACTAACACAAGTGCGAAAAGTGGTTTTTCAACACGATCACAAGTGCAAAAAGTGTTTTTTCCACACTAATACAAGTGCAAAAGTGGTTTCCTGCACCAACACAAGTGCAAAAAGTGGTTTTTCAACACTAACACAAGTGCGAAAAGTCGTTTTTCAACACTATCACAAGTGCAAAAAGTGTTTTTTCAACACTAACACAAGTGTGAAAAGTGGTTTTTCCACACTAATACAAGTGCAAAAGTGGTTTCCTGCACCAACACAAGTGCGAAAAGTGGTTTTTCAACACTAACACAAGTGCGAAAAGTGGTTTTTCAACACTAATACAATTGCAAAAGTGGTTTCCTGCACCAACACAAATGCGAAAAGTGGTTTTTCAACACTAACACAAGTGCGAAAAGTGGTTTTTCCACACTAATACAATTGCAAAAGTGGTTTCCTGCACCAACACAAGTGCGAAAAGTGGTTTTTCGACACTAACACAAGTGCGAAAAGTGGTTTTCAACACTATCACAAGTGCAAAAAGTGTTTTTTCCACACTAATACAAGTGCAAAAGTGGTTTCCTGCACCAACACAAGTGCGAAAAGTGGTTTTTCAACACTAACACAAGTGCGAAAAGTGGTTTTTCAACACTAACACAAGTGCGAAAAGTGTTTTTTCCACACGAATACAAGTGCAAAAGTGGTTTCCTGCACCAACACAAGTGCGAAAAGTGGTTTTTCAACACTAACACAAGTGCGAAAAGTGGTTTTTCAACACCAACACAAGTGCGAAAAGTGGTTTTTCAACACTAACACAAGTGCGAAAAGTGGTTTTTCCACACTAATACAAGTGCAAAAGTGGTTTCCTGCACAAACACAAGTGCGAAAAGTGGTTTTTCAACACTAACACAAGTGTGAAAAGTGGTTTTTCAACACTAACACAGGTGCGAAAAGTGTTTTTTCCACACTAATACAAGTGCAAAAGTGGTTTCCTGCACCAACACAAGTGCAAAAAGTGGTTTTTCAACACTAACACAAGTGCGAAAAGTGGTTTTTCAACACTAACACAAGTGCGAAAAGTGGTTTTTCAACACTAACACAAGTGCTAAAAGTGGTTTTTCCACACTAATACAAGTGTAAAAGTGGTTTCCTGCACCAACACAAGTGCGAAAAGTGGTTTTTCAACATTAACACAAGTGCGAAAAGTGGTTTTTCAACACTATCACAAGTGCAAAAAGTGTTTTTTCCACACTAATACAAGTGCAAAAGTGGTTTCCTGCACCAACACAAGTGCGAAAAGTGGTTTTTCAACACTAACACAAGTGCGAAAAGTGGTTTTTCAACACTAACACAAGTGCGAAAAGTGGTTTTCCCACATGAATACAAGTGCAAAAGTGGTTTCCTGCACCAACACAAGTGCGAAAAGTGGTTTTTCAACACTAACACAAGTGCGTAAAGTGGTTTTTCAACACTATCACAAGTGCAAAAAGTGTTTTTTCCACACTAATATAAGTGCAAAAGTGGTTTCCTGCACCAACACAAGTGCGAAAAGTGGTTTTTCAACACTAACACAAGTGCGAAAAGTGGTTTTTCAACACTATCACAAGTGCAAAAAGTGTTTTTTCCACACTAATACAAGTGCAAAAGTGGTTTCCTGCACCAACACAAGTGCGAAAAGTGGTTTTTCAACACTAACACAAGTGCGAAAAGTGGTTTTTCAACACTAACACAAGTGCGAAAAGTGGTTTTTCAACACTAACACAAGTGCGAAAAGTGGTTTTTCAACACTAACACAAGTGCAAAAAGTGTTTTTACCACACTAATACAAGTGCAAAAGTGGTTTCCTGCACCAACACAAGTGCGAAAAGTGGTTTTTCAACACTAACACAAGTGCGAAAAGTGGGTTTTCCACACTAATACAAGTGCAAAAGTGGTTTCCTGCATCAACACAAGTGCGAAAAGTGGTTTTTCAACACTAACACAAGTGTGAAAAGTAGTTTTTCAACACTATCACAAGTGCGAAAAGTGGTTTTTCAACACTAACACAAGTGCGAAAAGTGGTTTCCTGCACTAACACAAGTGCAAAAGTGGTTTTTCAACACTAACACAAGTGCGAAAAGTGGTTTTTCAACACTATCACAAGTGCAAAAAGTGTTTTTTCCACACTAATACAAGTGCAAAAGTGGTTTCCTGCAACAACACAAGTGCGAAAAGTGGTTTTTCAACACTAACACAAGTGCGAAAAGTGGTTTTTCAACACTAACGCAAGTGCAAAAAGTGGTTTTTTCCACACTAATACAAGTGCAAAAGTGGTTTCCTGCACCAACATAAGTGCGAAAAGTGGTTTTTCAACACTAACACAAGTGCGAAAAGTGGTTTTTCAACACTAACACAAGTGCGAAAAGTGGTTTTTCAACACTAACACAAGTGCGAAAAGTGGTTTTTCAACACTAACACAAGTGCAAAAAGTGTTTTTACCACACTAATACAAGTGCAAAAGTGGTTTCCTGCACCAACACAAGTGCGAAAAGTGGTTTTTCAACACTAACACAAGTGCGAAAAGTGGGTTTTCCACACTAATACAAGTGCAAAAGTGGTTTCCTGCATCAACACAAGTGCGAAAAGTGGTTTTTCAACACTAACACAAGTGTGAAAAGTAGTTTTTCAACACTATCACAAGTGCGAAAAGTGGTTTTTCAACACTAACACAAGTGCGAAAAGTGGTTTCCTGCACTAACACAAGTGCAAAAGTGGTTTTTCAACACTAACACAAGTGCGAAAAGTGGTTTTTCAACACTATCACAAGTGCAAAAAGTGTTTTTTCCACACTAATACAAGTGCAAAAGTGGTTTCCTGCAACAACACAAGTGCGAAAAGTGGTTTTTCAACACTAACACAAGTGCGAAAAGTGGTTTTTCAACACTAACGCAAGTGCAAAAAGTGGTTTTTTCCACACTAATACAAGTGCAAAAGTGGTTTCCTGCACCAACATAAGTGCGAAAAGTGGTTTTTCAACACTAACACAAGTGCGAAAAGTGGTTTTTCAACACTAACACAAGTGCGAAAAGTGGTTTTTCAAAACTATCACAAGTGCAAAAAGTGTTTTTTCCGCACTAATACAAGTGCAAAAGTGGTTTTCCTGCACCAACACAAGTGCGAAAAGTGGTTTTTCAACACTAACACAAGTGCGAAAAGTGGTTTTTCCACACTTATACATGTGCAAAAGTGGTTTCCTGCACCAACACAAGTGCGAAAAGTGGTTTTTCAACACTAACACAAGTGCGAAAAGTGGTTTTTCAACACTAACACAAGTGCGAAAAGTGGTTTTTCAACACTAACACAAGTGCGAAAAGTGGTTTTTCAACACTAGCACAAGTGCGAAAAGTGGTTTTTCAACACTATCACAAGTGCAAAAAGTGTTTTTTCCACACTAATACAAGTGCAAAAGTGGTTCCTGCACCAACACAAGTGCGAAAAGTGGTTTTTCAACACTAACACAAGTGCGAAAAGTGGTTTTTCAACACTAACACAAGTGCGAAAAGTGGTTTTTCAACACTATCACAAGTGCAAAAAGTGTTTTTTCCACACTAATACAAGTGCAAAAGTGGTTTTCCTGCACCAACACAAGTGCGAAAAGTGGTTTTTCAACACTAACACAAGTGCGAAAAGTGGTTTTTCCACACTAATACAAGTGCAAAAGTGGTTTCCTGCACCAACACAAGTGCGAAAAGTGGTTTTTCAACACTAACACAAGTGCGAAAAGTGGTTTTTCAACACTATCACATGTGCAAAAAGTGTTTTTTCCACACTAATACAAGTGCAAAAGTGGTTTCCTGCACCAACACAAGTGCAAAAAGTGGTTTTTCAACACTAACACAAGTGCGAAAAGTGGTTTTTCAACACTATCACAAGTGCAAAAAGTGTTTTTCCACACTAACACAAGTGCGAAAAGTGGTTTTTCCACACTAATACAAGTGCAAAAGTGGTTTCCTGCACCAACACAAGTGCGAAAAGTGGTTTTTCAACACTATCACAAGTGCGAAAAGTGGTTTTTCAACACTAACACAAGTGCGAAAAGTGGTTTTTCCACACTAATACAAGTGCAAAAGTGGTTTCCTGCATCAACACAAGTGCGAAAAGTGGTTTTTCAACACTAACACAAGTGCGAAAAGTGGTTTTTCAACACTATCACAAGTGCAAAAAGTGTTTTTCCACACTAATACAAGTGTAAAAGTGGTTTCCTGCACCAACACAAGTGCGAAAAGTTGTTTTTCAACACTATCACAAGTGCGAAAAGTGGTTTTTCAACACTAACACAAGTGCGAAAAGTGGTTTTTCAACACTAACACAAGTGCACAAAGTGGTTTTTCCACACTAATACAAGTGCAAAAGTGGTTTCCTGCACCAACACAAGTGCAAAAAGTGGTTTTTCAACACTAACACAAGTTCGAAAAGTGGTTTTTCAACACCTATCACAAGTGCAAAAAGTGTTTTTTCCACACTAATACAAGTGCAAAAGTGGTTTCCTGCACCAACACAAGTGCGAAAAGTGGTTTTTCAACACTAACACAAGTGCGAAAAGTGGTTTTTCAACACTATCACAAGTGCAAAAAGTGGTTTTTCCACACTAATACAAGTGCAAAAGTGGTTTCCTGCACCAACACAAGTGCGAAAAGTGGTTTTTCAACACTAACACAAGTGCGAAAAGTGGTTTTTCAACACTAATACAATTGCAAAAGTGGTTTCCTGCACCAACACAAATGCGAAAAGTGGTTTTTCAACACTAACACAAGTGCGAAAAGTGGTTTTTCCACACTAATACAAGTGCAAAAGTGGTTTCCTGCCCAACACAATTGCGAAAAGTGGTTTTTCAACACTAACACAAGTGCGAAAAGTGGTTTTTCAACACTATCACATGTGCAAAAAGTGTTTTTTCCACACTAATACAAGTGCAAAAGTGGTTTCCTGCACCAACACAAGTGCGAAAAGTGGTTTTTCAACACTAACACAAGTGCGAAAAGTGGTTTTTCAACACTAACACAAGTGCGAAAAGTGGTTTTTCAACACTATCACAAGTGCAAAAAGTGTTTTTTCCACACTAATACAAGTGCAAAAGTGGTTTCCTGCACCAACACAAGTGCAAAAAGTGGTTTTTCCACACTAATACAAGTGCAAAAGTGGTTTCCTGCATCAACACAAGTGCGAAAAGTGGTTTTTCAACACTAACACAAGTGCGAAAAGTGGTTTTTCAACACTATCACAAGTGCAAAAAGTGTTTTTTCCACACTAATACAAGTGCAAAAGTGGTTTCCTGCACCAACACATGTGTGAAAAGTGGTTTTTCAACACTATCACAAGTGCGAAAAGTGGTTTTTCAACACTAACACAAGTGCGAAAAGTGGTTTTTCAACACTAACACAAGTGCGAAAAGTGGTTTTTCCACACTAATACAAGTGCAAAAGTGGTTTCCTGCACCAACACAAGTGCGAAAAGTGGTTTTTCAACACTAACACAAGTGCGAAAAGTGGTTTTTCAACACTATCACAAGTGCAAAAAGTGTTTTTTCCACACTAATACAAGTGCAAAAGTGGTTTCCTGCACCAACACAAGTGCAAAAAGTGGTTTTTCAACACTAACACAAGTGCGAAAAGTCGTTTTTCAACACTATCACAAGTGCAAAAAGTGTTTTTTCAACACTAACACAAGTGCGAAAAGTGGTTTTTCCACACTAATACAAGTGCAAAAGTGGTTTCCTGCACCAACACAAGTGCGAAAAGTGGTTTTTCAACACTAACACAAGTGCGAAAAGTGGTTTTTCAACACTAATACAATTGCAAAAGTGGTTTCCTGCACCAACACAAATGCGAAAAGTGGTTTTTCAACACTAACACAAGTGCGAAAAGTGGTTTTTCCACACTAATACAATTGCAAAAGTGGTTTCCTGCACCAACACAAGTGCGAAAAGTGGTTTTTCGACACTAACACAAGTGCGAAAAGTGGTTTTCAACACTATCACAAGTGCAAAAAGTGTTTTTTCCACACTAATACAAGTGCAAAAGTGGTTTCCTGCACCAACACAAGTGCGAAAAGTGGTTTTTCAACACTAACACAAGTGCGAAAAGTGGTTTTTCAACACTAACACAAGTGCGAAAAGTGTTTTTTCCACACTAATACAAGTGCAAAAGTGGTTTCCTGCACCAACACAAGTGCGAAAAGTGGTTTTTCAACACTAACACAAGTGCGAAAAGTGGTTTTTCAACACCAACACAAGTGCGAAAAGTGGTTTTTCAACACTAACACAAGTGCGAAAAGTGGTTTTTCCACACTAATACAAGTGCAAAAGTGGTTTCCTGCACAAACACAAGTGCGAAAAGTGGTTTTTCAACACTAACACAAGTGTGAAAAGTGGTTTTTCAACACTAACACAGGTGCGAAAAGTGTTTTTTCCACACTAATACAAGTGCAAAAGTGGTTTCCTGCACCAACACAAGTGCAAAAAGTGGTTTTTCAACACTAACACAAGTGCGAAAAGTGGTTTTTCAACACTAACACAAGTGCGAAAAGTGGTTTTTCAACACTAACACAAGTGCTAAAAGTGGTTTTTCCACACTAATACAAGTGTAAAAGTGGTTTCCTGCACCAACACAAGTGCGAAAAGTGGTTTTTCAACATTAACACAAGTGCGAAAAGTGGTTTTTCAACACTATCACAAGTGCAAAAAGTGTTTTTTCCACACTAATACAAGTGCAAAAGTGGTTTCCTGCACCAACACAAGTGCGAAAAGTGGTTTTTCAACACTAACACAAGTGCGAAAAGTGGTTTTTCAACACTAACACAAGTGCGAAAAGTGGTTTTTCAACACTAACACAAGTGCGAAAAGTGGTTTTCCCACATGAATACAAGTGCAAAAGTGGTTTCCTGCACCAACACAAGTGCGAAAAGTGGTTTTTCAACACTAACACAAGTGCGTAAAGTGGTTTTTCAACACTATCACAAGTGCAAAAAGTGTTTTTTCCACACTAATATAAGTGCAAAAGTGGTTTCCTGCACCAACACAAGTGCGAAAAGTGGTTTTTCAACACTAACACAAGTGCGAAAAGTGGTTTTTCAACACTATCACAAGTGCAAAAAGTGTTTTTTCCACACTAATACAAGTGCAAAAGTGGTTTCCTGCACCAACACAAGTGCGAAAAGTGGTTTTTCAACACTAACACAAGTGCGAAAAGTGGTTTTTCAACACTAACACAAGTGCGAAAAGTGGTTTTTCAACACTAACACAAGTGCGAAAAGTGGTTTTTCAACACTAACACAAGTGCAAAAAGTGTTTTTTCCACACTAATACAAGTGCAAAAGTGGTTTCCTGCACCAACACAAGTGCGAAAAGTGGTTTTTCAACACTAACACAAGTGCGAAAAGTGGGTTTTCCACACTAATACAAGTGCAAAAGTGGTTTCCTGCATCAACACAAGTGCGAAAAGTGGTTTTTCAACACTAACACAAGTGTGAAAAGTAGTTTTTCAACACTATCACAAGTGCGAAAAGTGGTTTTTCAACACTAACACAAGTGCGAAAAGTGGTTTCCTGCACTAACACAAGTGCAAAAGTGGTTTTTCAACACTATCACAAGTGCGAAAAGTGGTTTTTCAACACTATCACAAGTGCAAAAAGTGTTTTTTCCACACTAATACAAGTGCAAAAGTGGTTTCCTGCACCAACACAAGTGCGAAAAGTGGTTTTTCAACACTAACACAAGTGCGAAAAGTGGTTTTTCAACACTAACACAAGTGCAAAAAGTGGTTTTTTCCACACTAATACAAGTGCAAAAGTGGTTTCCTGCACCAACACAAGTGCGAAAAGTGGTTTTTCAACACTAACACAAGTGCGAAAAGTGGTTTTTCAACACTAACACAAGTGCGAAAAGTGGTTTTTCAAAACTATCACAAGTGCAAAAAGTGTTTTTTCCGCACTAATACAAGTGCAAAAGTGGTTTTCCTGCACCAACACAAGTGCGAAAAGTGGTTTTTCAACACTAACACAAGTGCGAAAAGTGGTTTTTCCACACTAATACATGTGCAAAAGTGGTTTCCTGCACCAACACAAGTGCGAAAAGTGGTTTTTCAACACTAACACAAGTGCGAAAAGTGGTTTTTCAACACTAACACAAGTGCGAAAAGTGGTTTTTCAACACTAACACAAGTGCGAAAAGTGGTTTTTCAACACTAACACAAGTGCGAAAAGTGGTTTTTCAACACTATCACAAGTGCAAAAAGTGTTTTTTCCACACTAATACAAGTGCAAAAGTGGTTCCTGCACCAACACAAGTGCGAAAAGTGGTTTTTCAACACTAACACAAGTGCGAAAAGTGGTTTTTCAACACTAACACAAGTGCGAAAAGTGGTTTTTCAACACTATCACAAGTGCAAAAAGTGGTTTTTCCACACTAATACAAGTGCAAAAGTGGTTTCCTGCACCAACACAAGTACGAAAAGTGGTTTTTCAACACTAATACAAGTGCGAAAAGTGGTTTTTCAACACTAACACAAGTGCGAAAAGTGGTTTTTCCACACTAACACAAGTGCAAAAAGTGGTTTTTCCACTCTAATACAAGTGCAAAAGTGGTTTCCTGCACCAACACAAGTGCGAAAAGTGGTTTTTCGACACTAACACAAGTGCGAAATGTGGTTTTTCAACACTATCACAAGTGCAAAAAGTGTTTTTTCCACACTAATACAAGTGCAAAAGTGGTTTCCTGCACCAACACAATTGCGAAAAGTGGTTTTTCAACACTAACACAAGTGCGAAAAGTGGTTTTTCAACACTATCACATGTGCAAAAAGTGTTTTTTCCACACTAATACAAGTGCAAAAGTGGTTTCCTGCACCAACACAAGTGCGAAAAGTGGTTTTTCAACAGTAACACAAGTGCGAAAAGTGGTTTTTCCACACTAATACAAGTGCAAAAGTGGTTTCCTGCACCAACACAAGTGCGAAAAGTGGTTTTTCAACACTAACACAAGTGCGAAAAGTGGTTTTTCAACACTAACACAAGTGCGAAAAGTGGTTTTTCAACACTAACACAAGTGCGAAAAGTGGTTTTTCAACACTAATACAAGTGCAAAAGTGGTTTCCTGCACCAACACAAGTGCGGAAAGTGGTTTTTCAACACTAACACAAGTGCGAAAAGTGGTTTTTCAACACTATCACAAGTGCAAAAAGTGGTTTTTCCACACTAATACAAGTGCAAAAGTGGTTTCCTGCACCAACACAAGTGCGAAAAGTGGTTTTTCAACACTAACACAAGTGCGAAAAGTGGTTTTTCAACACTAACACAAGTGGGAAAAGTGGTTTTTCCACACTAATACAAGTGCAAAAGTGGTTTCCTGCACCAACACAAGTGTGAAAAGTGGTTTTTCAACACTAACACAAGTGCGAAAAGTGGTTTTTCAACACTAACACAACTGCGAAAAGTGGTTTTTCCACACTAATACAAGTGCAAAAGTGGTTTCCTGCACCAACACAAGTGCGAAAAGTGGTTTTTCAACACTAACACAAGTGTGAAAAGTAGTTTTTCAACACTATCGCAAGTGCAAAAAGTGTTTTTTCCACACTAATACAAGTGCAAAAGTGGTTTCCTGCACCAACACAAGTGCGAAAAGTGGTTTTTCAACACTATCACAAGTGCGAAAAGTGGTTTTTCAACACTAACACAAGTGCGAAAAGTGGTTTTTCCACACTAATACAAGTGCAAAAGTGGTTTCCTGCATCAACACAAGTGCGAAAAGTGGTTTTTCAACACTAACACAAGTGCGAAAAGTGGTTTTTCAACACTATCACAAGTGCAAAAAGTGTTTTTCCACACTAATACAAGTGCAAAAGTGGTTTCCTGCACCAACACAAGTGCGAAAAGTTGTTTTTCAACACTATCACAAGTGCGAAAAGTGGTTTTTCAACACTATCACAAGTGCAAAAAGTGTTTTTTCCACACTAATACAAGTGCAAAAGTGGTTTCCTGCACCAACACAAGTGCGAAAAGTGGTTTTTCAACACTAACACAAGTGCGAAAAGTGGTTTTTCAACAATATCACAAGTGCAAAAAGTGTTTTTTCAACACTAACACAAGTGCGAAAAGTGGTTTTTCCACACTAATACAAGTGCAAAAGTGGTTTCCTGCACCAACACAAGTGCGAAAAGTGGTTTTTCAACACTAACACAAGTGCGAAAAGTGGTTTTTCAACACTAATACAATAGACGGGTCAATATACAACCAGAACAGCCGTACCCCAAAAAAATTGCAAATTTTAGTTTTATTGCATTTCCTTATATTTTAAGACTTACTTAGGAACATATGAAAAGTTGGACAGAAATGGACCATGGGAAAGTAAAAATTTCTGACATGATAAAAATGTCACAAAACCATGCACGATTCACTACGTCGAAAACGTCTTTGGTTTTTTATTTTTGTTTCTTTTTGTTTATATAAATTAATTTGTTCCACTGAGACCAGCTGCAAAGGCAACATTTTATAACACTTGTTTCGTGTCTTTAACAATGTTTACATCTGCTACCTGACACATGTCTTTAACAATATGACCTCCCAGCATGTAGGCTAATGACCTAATTCCTCACTGGTAGTTGTGCAGCTTGACTGAGTAACAACTCCACATGAATGAGTTAATTACACCTAATTAGGACTCAATTGGACAACGTTGTATGGTAAACATTGGAGATACAATACAATACAACCAAGGAGATACAGTACAATACAACCAAGGCCAAGGCAGTAGCAAAAAGACAGGTAGGCCTATGCATACAATTGCCCCACATCCTTGTTATTTGCTGGAGACAATGTGGACCACAACATCATAACGTTGGATGGAAAGGGTACCTTTCATGGGATGGGCATGATAGCAGCTATTACACCAGGGCGTCAATCTAGCCACATCATATCTAGAAAGAAAATGTCTGACAGGAAGCTCGTCGAACTGACGAAGATCAATATAATAGATTACCGCTATGCAGAGCACGTCAACCGCAACCTCAAATTTCAGCCCCTCCCTTTGTTATCAATTTGTGATCGCCCAATTGACATATTATGGGAGATGTCATTTTGCTTCGAAAAGAGTGCACCAAATTGGCAAGGCATGATGCACTTTCTGCATGAGGAGTGTGATCACCCAGGGAAAGCCTCAATACAGTTTCTCCCAATGATTGATATGAACCCAGGTGACAAAACCTGCATCTTGTCAACTCTTGATTACCTGAGCAAACTTGCATCAAAACACAACATGCCAGCAATCATCACATTTGACCAACCGCTGTTTTGGAAGGCCTCTGAGATAGTGAATGCTCTTCCTGCTGATAACCCAATCCATAATGCAGTGCTACTGCTTGGGAGCTTCCACACATTAATGAATTTGTTGGGTGCCATTGGAAGTTTGATGGATGGAAGTGGACTGAAAGAGATCCTGGAAACAGTGTATGGTCAAAATGCTGTTGTGCACATGCTGAGTGGGAAGGCGGTGCAACGTGCTTTTCGTGGCCATTTGCTTGTGGATCAGTGTCTTACACGTCAGGTTGTTGGCAAGATTGTGGAAGTTGACCCTGGGTTTCAAGAACAAGTGGCAGAACTGGAGCGACTGTACATTTCCCTGGAGACTGTCGAAAGTGACACTATAGAGTCTGTGTTGCAATCAGAGTGCATTCATTTCATTGACAATAGATTGAATCAGGAAAGGAATAAACTTGCAAAGGACTCGAAAACCAGTGCACTTTGGATCAACTACCAGCGTATGTTGGGAATTGCAAGGGCACTTGTGGCAGCTGATCGGACGGGGTCCTGGGAGATGCATCTCCAAGCCATATCAGCTTGCTTGCCGATATTTGCAGCTGCTGGCCATCCCAATTACCTGAAGTCAGCTCGACTCTATCTCGAGAAGATGCTTGCGTTAGAGGATGACAACCCTGAGGTTCATCAGAAGTTCCAATCTGGTTATCATGTAATCCGGCGCAGTGACCAATACTGGGCTGGCCTAGGCTCTGATCTTGTGATAGAACAGACATTAATGCGCTCACTGAAAAGCCAAGGGGGGCTGACTCGAGGAAGTGGGATGTCAGAGCACCAGAGAGCAGTTTGGACTCTGTCTTCAACCATATCGTCCTCCTACAACCTTGCTATGCAAGAACTGACCTCGAGTAGCTACTCAACAAGTGAACAACATAAGGAGTTGACAACATCCAGGGTGAGTCGAGATGAAGCTGATCATGGCAAAGTTGCCGAAAAACTGGACAGCTTCACACCATTTTCTGATGACAAGTCATTGCGCAATATCATCACAGGGGTTACTGCAAATGAGGATGTCAATGTTCATGACCTATTCAAAGTAGGTAGTGACATTGTCAAGAAGATGGATGATCACCCAGCTTACTCCTATTCACACAAAAGGAGTTCTAAAGCCAAGACACTTGCATTCAGCAGGGCAGTCAAAGTTGCTGAGGACCGCACAATAGATCCAGCGTTACTATTCCAGAGGTTCTTAGTGGTGTCACAGACGGGAGATCTCCAGATAGGTGAAGTGATGAAATATGAACTCTGCCCATACCCAATGTCTCTTTTTGAGGCAAAAAACATCCTGCGCCAGCCAGATAAACCACAGTTGGCGGAGGCAATAAGGAATTATGCTACAACCAAATCTGACAATGCTGTCAACCAGACAGTTCCAGGAACAGATCACTATGTTCTTGACGGGGGATCACTTATTCACCGCTTAAAGTGGACAGAGGGATTCACCTACAGTTCCATTGCAGATGAATATGCCTCATTTACAGTACGACACTATGGCAAAGCTACTGTTGTGTTTGATGGTTATGAGGCTGGGCCAAGCACAAAGGACTGTTCTCATCAACGTCGGAATAGAAACAAGAATGCCACCAAGGTTAACATTACGGAGTCAACAAAATTTGTTGGGAAAAAGGAGGACTTTCTGTCGAATGAGTCAAACAAGCAGGCAATGATACTGTTGATTATAGAGGTGTTGCACAAGGAAGGCTGTGAGGTGATCCAAGCAGAGGGAGATGCTGATGTTGAGATTGCAAAAGCGGCCGTCGCAAATGCGGCTTCCAGATCTACAACCCTCATTGGAGAAGATACAGATCTCCTTCTCCTCCTGCTCTTCTATATGGTGGAGACAAACTGCATTGAACTCTATTTCCGTTCTGACAAGGCAAAATCAAATGTCTACAATATCAAAGTCCTTCAGCAGATACTTGGAAATGCAGCCTGCAGAGATATATTGTTCCTTCATGCATTAACTGGCTGTGACGCAACGTCTCGTGTCTTTGGGATTGGAAAGAAGTCAGGGTTTCAAAGAATCATCAAGAAAGAAAAGGAACTGATAGACAGCTCAAAGGTGTTCTGTAAACCACAGCAGAGTCAGGATGTTATTGAAACTGCAGGCTGCAGAGCAATGGTGGCATTGTTTAAAGCAAATCAGAACGACTCATTGGCATCGATCAGATACAACATTCTCTGCAAAAAGGTTGCAAGGGCTAAGGCATTTGTCACTCCTGAAAGACTGCCACCCACATCCGCTGCCTGCAAGTTTCATTCTCTGCGGACCTATTACCAGGTAATGGAATGGATGGGCCTTTGTTGTGGAATGGAGCCAACGGAGTGGGGATGGAAGGTAGAAGGAGGAAAACTTGTTCCAGTGATGACAGACAAAAGCCCTGCTCCAGACATACTACTTCAGATGATTCACTGCAACTGTTCAGGGGGGTGCAAAACACTAAGGTGTTCATGTAGGAAGCATGGATTAGAGTGCACCAGTGCATGTGGACATTGCCAGGACAGCAACTGTGACAATATGAGTGTTGAACCAGACATAGAGGAGGAGGAGGACGACGATGAAACTGGAATCTAAGACTAGAAGGCATATGGTACTTCCACATGTGTCAAAATTGTCCAATTTTTTATATGTGGCTTTCCATGTCATAGACTGGCAGAAACAAAGAACATATATTTGTGCAAATATTTACTTTAAATTGCGAATGGTCTCAGGATTAGCACTGGATAAACTACTAGCAACGATCATAATACAAATATTGGTGCAAAATTTACTTTAAATTGTTAGTGGTCTGATGATTTATCAGTCAATTTTTTTACGTTTTATCTGCCGGCAGCCATCTTGTTTTCTGACGTCACTGAGGGACTTTCCCATGCGTCAAAATTGTCCAACTTTTAATATGTTGTCTTCCACTTCATAAACTACTAGAAATAAGCATAAAACAAAAATTTGCAATTTTTTTGGGGTCAGGCAGTATATTGACCCGTCTAAATTGCAAAAGTGGTTTCCTGCACCAACACAAATGCGAAAAGTGGTTTTTCAACACTAACACAAGTGCGAAAAGTGGTTTTTCCACACTAATACAAGTGCAAAAGTGGTTTCCTGCACCAACACAATTGCGAAAAGTGGTTTTTCAACACTAACACAAGTGCGAAAAGTGGTTTTTCAACACTATCATATGTGCAAAAAGTGTTTTTTCCACACTAATACAAGTGCAAAAGTGGTTTCCTGCACCAACACAAGTGCGAAAAGTGGTTTTTCAACACTAACACAAGTGCGAAAAGTGGTTTTTCAACACTAACACAAGTGCGAAAAGTGGTTTTTCAACACTATCACAAGTGCAAAAAGTGTTTTTTCCACACTAATACAAGTGCAAAAGTGGTTTCCTGCACCAACACAAGTGCAAAAAGTGGTTTTTCCACACTAATACAAGTGCAAAAGTGGTTTCCTGCATCAACGCAAGTGCGAAAAGTGGTTTTTCAACACTAACACAAGTGCGAAAAGTGGTTTTTCAACACTATCACAAGTGCAAAAAGTGTTTTTTCCACACTAATACAAGTGCAAAAGTGGTTTCCTGCACCAACACATGTGTGAAAAGTGGTTTTTCAACACTATCACAAGTGCGAAAAGTGGTTTTTCAACACTAACACAAGTGCGAAAAGTGGTTTTCCCACATGAATACAAGTGCAAAAGTGGTTTCCTGCACCAACACAAGTGCGAAAAGTGGTTTTTCAACACTAACACAAGTGCGTAAAGTGGTTTTTCAACACTAACACAAGTGCGAAAAGTGGTTCTCCCACATGAATACAAGTGCAAAAGTGGTTTCCTGCACCAACACAAGTGCGAAAAGTGGTTTTTCAACACTAACACAAGTGCGAAAAGTGGTTTTTCAACACTAACACAAGTGCGAAAAGTGGTTTTTCAACACTAACACAAGTGCGAAAAGTGGTTTTCCCACATGAATACAAGTGCAAAAGTGGTTTCCTGCACCAACACAAGTGCGAAAAGTGGTTTTTCAACACTAACACAAGTGCGTAAAGTGGTTTTTCAACACTATCACAAGTGCAAAAAGTGTTTTTTCCACACTAATATAAGTGCAAAAGTGGTTTCCTGCACCAACACAAGTGCGAAAAGTGGTTTTTCAACACTAACACAAGTGCGAAAAGTGGTTTTTCAACACTATCACAAGTGCAAAAAGTGTTTTTTCCACACTAATACAAGTGCAAAAGTGGTTTCCTGCACCAACACAAGTGCGAAAAGTGGTTTTTCAACACTAACACAAGTGCGAAAAGTGGTTTTTCAACACTAACACAAGTGCGAAAAGTGGTTTTTCAACACTAACACAAGTGCGAAAAGTGGTTTTTCAACACTAACACAAGTGCAAAAAGTGTTTTTTCCACACTAATACAAGTGCAAAAGTGGTTTCCTGCACCAACACAAGTGCGAAAAGTGGTTTTTCAACACTAACACAAGTGCGAAAAGTGGGTTTTCCACACTAATACAAGTGCAAAAGTGGTTTCCTGCATCAACACAAGTGCGAAACGTGGTTTTTCAACACTAACACAAGTGTGAAAAGTAGTTTTTCAACACTATCACAAGTGCGAAAAGTGGTTTTTCAACACTAACACAAGTGCGAAAAGTGGTTTCCTGCACTAACACAAGTGCAAAAGTGGTTTTTCAACACTATCACAAGTGCGAAAAGTGGTTTTTCAACACTATCACAAGTGCAAAAAGTGTTTTTTCCACACTAATACAAGTGCAAAAGTGGTTTCCTGCACCAACACAAGTGCGAAAAGTGGTTTTTCAACACTAACACAAGTGCGAAAAGTGGTTTTTCAACACTAACACAAGTGCAAAAAGTGGTTTTTTCCACACTAATACAAGTGCAAAAGTGGTTTCCTGCACCAACACAAGTGCGAAAAGTGGTTTTTCAACACTAACACAAGTGCGAAAAGTGGTTTTTCAACACTAACACAAGTGCGAAAAGTGGTTTTTCAAAACTATCACAAGTGCAAAAAGTGTTTTTTCCGCACTAATACAAGTGCAAAAGTGGTTTTCCTGCACCAACACAAGTGCGAAAAGTGGTTTTTCAACACTAACACAAGTGCGAAAAGTGGTTTTTCCACACTAATACATGTGCAAAAGTGGTTTCCTGCACCAACACAAGTGCGAAAAGTGGTTTTTCAACACTAACACAAGTGCGAAAAGTGGTTTTTCAACACTAACACAAGTGCGAAAAGTGGTTTTTCAACACTAACACAAGTGCGAAAAGTGGTTTTTCAACACTAACACAAGTGCGAAAAGTGGTTTTTCAACACTATCACAAGTGCAAAAAGTGTTTTTTCCACACTAATACAAGTGCAAAAGTGGTTCCTGCACCAACACAAGTGCGAAAAGTGGTTTTTCAACACTAACACAAGTGCGAAAAGTGGTTTTTCAACACTAACACAAGTGCGAAAAGTGGTTTTTCAACACTATCACAAGTGCAAAAAGTGGTTCTTCCACACTAATACAAGTGCAAAAGTGGTTTCCTGCACCAACACAAGTACGAAAAGTGGTTTTTCAACACTAATACAAGTGCGAAAAGTGGTTTTTCAACACTAACACAAGTGCGAAAAGTGGTTTTTCCACACTAACACAAGTGCAAAAAGTGGTTTTTCCACTCTAATACAAGTGCAAAAGTGGTTTCCTGCACCAACACAAGTGCGAAAAGTGGTTTTTCGACACTAACACAAGTGCGAAATGTGGTTTTTCAACACTATCACAAGTGCAAAAAGTGTTTTTTCCACACTAATACAAGTGCAAAAGTGGTTTCCTGCACCAACACAATTGCGAAAAGTGGTTTTTCAACACTAACACAAGTGCGAAAAGTGGTTTTTCAACACTATCACATGTGCAAAAAGTGTTTTTTCCACACTAATACAAGTGCAAAAGTGGTTTCCTGCACCAACACAAGTGCGAAAAGTGGTTTTTCAACAGTAACACAAGTGCGAAAAGTGGTTTTTCCACACTAATACAAGTGCAAAAGTGGTTTCCTGCACCAACACAAGTGCGAAAAGTGGTTTTTCAACACTAACACAAGTGCGAAAAGTGGTTTTTCAACACTAACACAAGTGCGAAAAGTGGTTTTTCAACACTAACACAAGTGCGAAAAGTGGTTTTTCAACACTAACACAAGTGCGAAAAGTGGTTTTTCAACACTAATACAAGTGCAAAAGTGGTTTCCTGCACCAACACAAGTGCGGAAAGTGGTTTTTCAACACTAACACAAGTGCGAAAAGTGGTTTTTCAACACTATCACAAGTGCAAAAAGTGGTTTTTCCACACTAATACAAGTGCAAAAGTGGTTTCCTGCACCAACACAAGTGCGAAAAGTGGTTTTTCAACACTAACACAAGTGCGAAAAGTGGTTTTTCAACACTAACACAAGTGGGAAAAGTGGTTTTTCCACACTAATACAAGTGCAAAAGTGGTTTCCTGCACCAACACAAGTGTGAAAAGTGGTTTTTCAACACTAACACAAGTGCGAAAAGTGGCTTTTCAACACTAACACAACTGCGAAAAGTGGTTTTTCCACACTAATACAAGTGCAAAAGTGGTTTCCTGCACCAACACAAGTGCGAAAAGTGGTTTTTCAACACTAACACAAGTGTGAAAAGTAGTTTTTCAACACTATCGCAAGTGCAAAAAGTGTTTTTTCCACACTAATACAAGTGCAAAAGTGGTTTCCTGCACCAACACAAGTGCGAAAAGTGGTTTTTCAACACGATCACAAGTGCGAAAAGTGGTTTTTCAACACTAACACAAGTGCGAAAAGTGGTTTTTCCACACTAATACAAGTGCAAAAGTGGTTTCCTGCATCAACACAAGTGCGAAAAGTGGTTTTTCAACACTAACACAAGTGCGAAAAGTGGTTTTTCAACACTATCACAAGTGCAAAAAGTGTTTTTCCACACTAATACAAGTGCAAAAGTGGTTTCCTGCACCAACACAAGTGCGAAAAGTTGTTTTTCAACACTATCACAAGTGCGAAAAGTGGTTTTTCAACACTATCACAAGTGCAAAAAGTGTTTTTTCCACACTAATACAAGTGCAAAAGTGGTTTCCTGCACCAACACAAGTGCGAAAAGTGGTTTTTCAACACTAACACAAGTGCGAAAAGTGGTTTTTCAACAATATCACAAGTGCAAAAAGTGTTTTTTCAACACTAACACAAGTGCGAAAAGTGGTTTTTCCACACTAATACAAGTGCAAAAGTGGTTTCCTGCACCAACACAAGTGCGAAAAGTGGTATTTCAACACTAACACAAGTGCGAAAAGTGGTTTTTCAACACTAATACAATTGCAAAAGTGGTTTCCTGCACCAACACAAATGCGAAAAGTGGTTTTTCAACACTAACACAAGTGCGAAAAGTGGTTTTTCCACACTAATACAAGTGCAAAAGTGGTTTCCTGCACCAACACAATTGCGAAAAGTGGTTTTTCAACACTAACACAAGTGCGAAAAGTGGTTTTTCAACACTATCATATGTGCAAAAAGTGTTTTTTCCACACTAATACAAGTGCAAAAGTGGTTTCCTGCACCAACACAAGTGCGAAAAGTGGTTTTTCAACACTAACACAAGTGCGAAAAGTGGTTTTTCAACACTAACACAAGTGCGAAAAGTGGTTTTTCAACACTATCACAAGTGCAAAAAGTGTTTTTTCCACACTAATACAAGTGCAAAAGTGGTTTCCTGCACCAACACAAGTGCAAAAAGTGGTTTTCCACACTAATACAAGTGCAAAAGTGGTTTCCTGCATCAACACAAGTGCGAAAAGTGGTTTTTCAACACTAACACAAGTGCGAAAAGTGGTTTTTCAACACTATCACAAGTGCAAAAAGTGTTTTTTCCACACTAATACAAGTGCAAAAGTGGTTTCCTGCACCAACACATGTGTGAAAAGTGGTTTTTCAACACTATCACAAGTGCGAAAAGTGGTTTTTCAACACTAACACAAGTGCGAAAAGTGGTTTTTCAACACTAACACAAGTGCGAAAAGTGGTTTTTCCACACTAATACAAGTGCAAAAGTGGTTTCCTGCACCAACACAAGTGCGAAAAGTGGTTTTTCAACACTAACACAAGTGCGAAAAGTGGTTTTTCAACACTATCACAAGTGCAAAAAGTGTTTTTTCCACACTAATACAAGTGCAAAAGTGGTTTCCTGCACCAACACAAGTGCAAAAAGTGGTTTTTCAACACTAACACAAGTGCAAAAAGTGGTTTTTCAACACTATCACAAGTGCAAAAAGTGTTTTTTCAACACTAACACAAGTGCGAAAAGTGGTTTTTCCACACTAATACAAGTGCAAAAGTGGTTTCCTGCACCAACACAAGTGCGAAAAGTGGTTTTTCAACACTAACACAAGTGCGAAAAGTGGTTTTTCAACACTAATACAATTGCAAAAGTGGTTTCCTGCACCAACACAAATGCGAAAAGTGGTTTTTCAACACTAACACAAGTGCGAAAAGTGGTTTTTCCACACTAATACAATTGCAAAAGTGGTTTCCTGCACCAACACAAGTGCGAAAAGTGGTTTTTCGACACTAACACAAGTGCGAAAAGTGGTTTTCAACACTATCACAAGTGCAAAAAGTGTTTTTTCCACACTAATACAAGTGCAAAAGTGGTTTCCTGCACCAACACAAGTGCGAAAAGTGGTTTTTCAACACTAACACAAGTGCGAAAAGTGGTTTTTCAACACTAACACAAGTGCGAAAAGTGTTTTTTCCACACTAATACAAGTGCAAAAGTGGTTTCCTGCACCAACACAAGTGCGAAAAGTGGTTTTTCAACACTAACACAAGTGCGAAAAGTGGTTTTTCAACACCAACACAAGTGCGAAAAGTGGTTTTTCAACACTAACACAAGTGCGAAAAGTGGTTTTTCCACACTAATACAAGTGCAAAAGTGGTTTCCTGCACCAACACAAGTGCAAAAAGTGGTTTTTCAACACTAACACAAGTGTGAAAAGTAGTTTTTCAACACTATCGCAAGTGCAAAAAGTGTTTTTTCCACACTAATACAAGTGCAAAAGTGGTTTCCTGCACCAACACAAGTGCGAAAAGTGGTTTTTCAACACTATCACAAGTGCGAAAAGTGGTTTTTCAACACTAACACAAGTGCGAAAAGTGGTTTTTCCACACTAATACAAGTGCAAAAGTGGTTTCCTGCATCAACACAAGTGCGAAAAGTGGTTTTTCAACACTAACACAAGTGCGAAAAGTGGTTTTTCAACACTATCACAAGTGCAAAAAGTGTTTTTCCACACTAATACAAGTGCAAAAGTGGTTTCCTGCACCAACACAAGTGCGAAAAGTTGTTTTTCAACACTATCACAAGTGCGAAAAGTGGTTTTTCAACACTAACACAAGTGCGAAAAGTGGTTTTTCAACACTAACACAAGTGCGAAAAGTGGTTTTTCCACACTAATACAAGTGCAAAAGTGGTTTCCTGCACCAACACAAGTGCAAATAGTGGTTTTTCAACACTAACACAAGTTCGAAAAGTGGTTTTTCAACACTATCACAAGTGCAAAAAGTGTTTTTTCCACACTAATACAAGTGCAAAAGTGGTTTCCTGCACCAACACAAGTGCGAAAAGTGGTTTTTCAACACTAACACAAGTGCGAAAAGTGGTTTTTCAACACTATCACAAGTGCAAAAAGTGTTTTTTCAACACTAACACAAGTGCGAAAAGTGGTTTTTCCACACTAATACAAGTGCAAAAGTGGTTTCCTGCACCAACACAAGTGCGAAAAGTGGTTTTTCAACACTAACACAAGTGCGAAAAGTGGTTTTTCAACACTATCACAAGTGCAAAAAGTGTTTTTTCAACACTAACACAAGTGCGAAAAGTGGTTTTTCCACACTAATACAAGTGCAAAAGTGGTTTCCTGCACCAACACAAGTGCGAAAAGTGGTTTTTCAACACTAACACAAGTGCGAAAAGTGGTTTTTCAACACTAATACAATTGCAAAAGTGGTTTCCTGCACCAACACAAATGCGAAAAGTGGTTTTTCAACACTAACACAAGTACGAAAAGTGTTTTTCCACACTAATACAAGTGCAAAAGTGGTTTCCTGCACCAACACAAGTGCGAAAAGTGGTTTTTCAACACTAACACAAGTGCGAAAAGTGGTTTTTCAACACTAATACAATTGCAAAAGTGGTTTCCTGCACCAACACAAATGCGAAAAGTGGTTTTTCAACACTAACACAAGTACGAAAAGTGGTTTTTCCACACTAATACAAGTGCAAAAGTGGTTTCCTGCACCAACACAATTGCGAAAAGTGGTTTTTCAACACTAACACAAGTGCGAAAAGTGGTTTTTCAACACTATCACAAGTGCAAAAAGTGTTTTTTCCACACTAATACAAGTGCAAAAGTGGTTTCCTGCACCAACACATGTGTGAAAAGTGGTTTTTCAACACTATCACAAGTGCGAAAAGTGGTTTTTCAACACTAACACAAGTGCGAAAAGTGGTTTTTCAACACTAACACAAGTGCGAAAAGTGGTTTTTCCACACTAATACAAGTGCAAAAGTGGTTTCCTGCACCAACACAAGTGCGAAAAGTGGTTTTTCAACACTAACACAAGTGCGAAAAGTGGTTTTTCAACACTATCACAAGTGCAAAAAGTGTTTTTTCCACACTAATACAAGTGCAAAAGTGGTTTCCTGCACCAACACAAGTGCAAAAAGTGGTTTTTCAACACTAACACAATGGCAAAAAGTGGGTTTTTCAACACTATCACAAGTGCAAAAAGTGTTTTTTCAACACTAACACAAGTGCGAAAAGTGGTTTTTTCCACACTAATACAAGTGCAAAAGTGGTTTCCTGCACCAACACAAATGCGAAAAGTGGTTTTTCAACACTAACACAAGTACGAAAAGTGGTTTTTCCACACTAATACAAGTGCAAAAGTGGTTTCCTGCACCAACACAATTGCGAAAAGTGGTTTTTCAACACTAACACAAGTGCGAAAAGTGGTTTTTCAACACTATCACAAGTGCAAAAAGTGTTTTTTCCACACTAATACAAGTGCAAAAGTGGTTTCCTGCACCAACACATGTGTGAAAAGTGGTTTTTCAACACTATCACAAGTGCGAAAAGTGGTTTTTCAACACTAACACAAGTGCGAAAAGTGGTTTTTCAACACTAACACAAGTGCGAAAAGTGGTTTTTCCACACTAATACAAGTGCAAAAGTGGTTTCCTGCACCAACACAAGTGCGAAAAGTGGTTTTTCAACACTAACACAAGTGCGAAAAGTGGTTTTTCAACACTATCACAAGTGCAAAAAGTGTTTTTTCCACACTAATACAAGTGCAAAAGTGGTTTCCTGCACCAACACAAGTGCGAAAAGTGGTTTTTCAACACTAACACAAGTGCAAAAAGTGTTTTTTCAACACTAACACAAGTGCGAAAAGTGGTTTTTCCACACTAATACAAGTGCAAAAGTGGTTTCCTGCACCAACACAAGTGCGAAAAGTGGTTTTTCAACACTAACACAAGTGCGAAAAGTGGTTTTTCAACACTATCACAAGTGCAAAAAGTGTTTTTTCCACACTAATACAAGTGCAAAAGTGGTTTCCTGCACCAACACAAGTGCGAAAAGTGGTTTTTCAACACTAACACAAGTGCAAAAAGTGTTTTTTCAACACTAACACAAGTGCGAAAAGTGGTTTTTCCACACTAATACAAGTGCAAAAGTGGTTTCCTGCACCAACACAAGTGCGAAAAGTGGTTTTTCAACACTAACACAAGTGCGAAAAGTGGTTTTTCAACACTAATACAATTGCAAAAGTGGTTTCCTGCACCAACACAAATGCGAAAAGTGGTTTTTCAACACTAACACAAGTGCGAAAAGTGGTTTTTCCACACTAATACAATTGCAAAAGTGGTTTCCTGCACCAACACAAGTGCGAAAAGTGGTTTTTCGACACTAACACAAGTGCGAAAAGTGGTTTTCAACACTATCACAAGTGCAAAAAGTGTTTTTTCCACACTAATACAAGTGCAAAAGTGGTTTCCTGCACCAACACAAGTGCGAAAAGTGGTTTTTCAACACTAACACAAGTGCGAAAAGTGGTTTTTCAACACTAACACAAGTGCGAAAAGTGTTTTTTCCACACTAATACAAGTGCAAAAGTGGTTTCCTGCACCAACACAAGTGCGAAAAGTGGTTTTTCAACACTAACACAAGTGCGAAAAGTGGTTTTTCAACACCAACACAAGTGCGAAAAGTGGTTTTTCAACACTAACACAAGTGCGAAAAGTGGTTTTTCCACACTAATACAAGTGCAAAAGTGGTTTCCTGCACCAACACAAGTGCAAAAAGTGGTTTTTCAACACTAACACAAGTGTGAAAAGTAGTTTTTCAACACTATCGCAAGTGCAAAAAGTGTTTTTTCCACACTAATACAAGTGCAAAAGTGGTTTCCTGCACCAACACAAGTGCGAAAAGTGGTTTTTCAACACTATCACAAGTGCGAAAAGTGGTTTTTCAACACTAACACAAGTGTGAAAAGTGGTTTTTCCACACTAATACAAGTGCAAAAGTGGTTTCCTGCATCAACACAAGTGCGAAAAGTGGTTTTTCAACACTAACACAAGTGCGAAAAGTGGTTTTTCAACACTATCACAAGTGCAAAAAGTGTTTTTCCACACTAATACAAGTGCAAAAGTGGTTTCCTGCACCAACACAAGTGCGAAAAGTTGTTTTTCAACACTATCACAAGTGCGAAAAGTGGTTTTTCAACACTAACACAAGTGCGAAAAGTGGTTTTTCAACACTAACACAAGTGCGAAAAGTGGTTTTTCCACACTAATACAAGTGCAAAAGTGGTTTCCTGCACCAACAGAAGTGCAAAAAGTGGTTTTTCAACACTAACACAAGTTCGAAAAGTGGTTTTTCAACACTATCACAAGTGCAAAAAGTGTTTTTTCCACACTAATACAAGTGCAAAAGTGGTTTCCTGCACCAACACAAGTGCGAAAAGTGGTTTTTCAACACTAACACAAGTGCGAAAAGTGGTTTTTCAACACTATCACAAGTGCAAAAAGTGTTTTTTCAACACTAACACAAGTGCGAAAAGTGGTTTTTCCACACTAATACAAGTGCAAAAGTGGTTTCCTGCACCAACACAAGTGCGAAAAGTGGTTTTTCAACACTAACACAAGTGCGAAAAGTGGTTTTTCAACACTAATACAATTGCAAAAGTGGTTTCCTGCACCAACACAAATGCGAAAAGTGGTTTTTCAACACTAACACAAGTACGAAAAGTGGTTTTTCCACACTAATACAAGTGCAAAAGTGGTTTCCTGCACCAACACAATTGCGAAAAGTGGTTTTTCAACACTAACACAAGTGCGAAAAGTGGTTTTTCAACACTATCACATGTGCAAAAAGTGGTTTTTCCACACTAATACAAGTGCAAAAGTGGTTTCCTGCACCAACACAAGTGCGAAAAGTGGTTTTTCAACACTAACACAAGTGCGAAAAGTGGTTTTTCAACACTAACACAAGTGCGAAAAGTGGTTTTTCAACACTATCACAAGTGCAAAAAGTGTTTTTTCCACACTAATACAAGTGCAAAAGTGGTTTCCTGCACCAACACAAGTGCAAAAAGTGGTTTTTCCACACTAATACAAGTGCGAAAAGTGGTTTTTCAACACTAACACAAGTGCGAAAAGTGGTTTTTCAACACTAACACAAGTGGGAAAAGTGGTTTTTCCACACTAATACAAGTGCAAAAGTGGTTTCCTGCACCAACACAAGTGTGAAAAGTGGTTTTTCAACACTAACACAAGTGCGAAAAGTGGCTTTTCAACACTAACACAACTGCGAAAAGTGATTTTTCCACACTAATACAAGTGCAAAAGTGGTTTCCTGCACCAACACAAGTGCGAAAAGTGGTTTTTCAACACTAACACAAGTGTGAAAAGTAGTTTTTCAACACTATCGCAAGTGCAAAAAGTGTTTTTTCCACACTAATACAAGTGCAAAAGTGGTTTCCTGCACCAACACAAGTGCGAAAAGTGGTTTTTCAACACTATCACAAGTGCGAAAAGTGGTTTTTCAACACTAACACAAGTGCGAAAAGTGGTTTTTCCACACTAATACAAGTGCAAAAGTGGTTTCCTGCATCAACACAAGTGCGAAAAGTGGTTTTTCAACACTAACACAAGTGCGAAAAGTGGTTTTTCAACACTATCACAAGTGCAAAAAGTGTTTTTCCACACTAATACAAGTGCAAAAGTGGTTTCCTGCACCAACACAAGTGCGAAAAGTTGTTTTTCAACACTATCACAAGTGCGAAAAGTGGTTTTTCAACACTATCACAAGTGCAAAAAGTGTTTTTTCCACACTAATACAAGTGCAAAAGTGGTTTCCTGCACCAACACAAGTGCGAAAAGTGGTTTTTCAACACTAACACAAGTGCGAAAAGTGGTTTTTCAACAATATCACAAGTGCAAAAAGTGTTTTTTCAACACTAACACAAGTGCGAAAAGTGGTTTTTCCACACTAATACAAGTGCAAAAGTGGTTTCCTGCACCAACACAAGTGCGAAAAGTGGTATTTCAACACTAACACAAGTGCGAAAAGTGGTTTTTCAACACTAATACAATTGCAAAAGTGGTTTCCTGCACCAACACAAATGCGAAAAGTGGTTTTTCAACACTAACACAAGTGCGAAAAGTGGTTTTTCCACACTAATACAAGTGCAAAAGTGGTTTCCTGCACCAACACAATTGCGAAAAGTGGTTTTTCAACACTAACACAAGTGCGAAAAGTGGTTTTTCAACACTATCATATGTGCAAAAAGTGTTTTTTCCACACTAATACAAGTGCAAAAGTGGTTTCCTGCACCAACACAAGTGCGAAAAGTGGTTTTTCAACACTAACACAAGTGCGAAAAGTGGTTTTTCAACACTAACACAAGTGCGAAAAGTGGTTTTTCAACACTATCACAAGTGCAAAAAGTGTTTTTTCCACACTAATACAAGTGCAAAAGTGGTTTCCTGCACCAACACAAGTGCAAAAAGTGGTTTTTCCACACTAATACAAGTGCAAAAGTGGTTTCCTGCATCAACACAAGTGCGAAAAGTGGTTTTTCAACACTAACACAAGTGCGAAAAGTGGTTTTTCAACACTATCACAAGTGCAAAAAGTGTTTTTTCCACACTAATACAAGTGCAAAAGTGGTTTCCTGCACCAACACAAGTGCAAAAAGTGGTTTTTCCACACTAATACAAGTGCGAA
This sequence comes from Myxine glutinosa, assembly GCF_964187855.1. NCBI lineage: Eukaryota > Metazoa > Chordata > Myxini > Myxiniformes > Myxinidae > Myxine > Myxine glutinosa. Next base: position 57,560 of record NW_027616965.1, read on the forward strand.
AAGTGGTTTTTCAACACTAACACAAGTGCGAAAAGTGGTTTTTCAACACTAACACAAGTGGGAAAAGTGGTTTTTCCACACTAATACAAGTGCAAAAGTGGTTTCCTGCACCAACACAAGTGTGAAAAGTGGTTTTTCAACACTAACACAAGTGCGAAAAGTGGCTTTTCAACACTAACACAACTGCGAAAAGTGATTTTTCCACACTAATACAAGTGCAAAAGTGGTTTCCTGCACCAACACAAGTGCGAAAAGTGGTTTTTCAACACTAACACAAGTGTGAAAAGTAGTTTTTCAACACTATCGCAAGTGCAAAAAGTGTTTTTTCCACACTAATACAAGTGCAAAAGTGGTTTCCTGCACCAACACAAGTGCGAAAAGTGGTTTTTCAACACTATCACAAGTGCGAAAAGTGGTTTTTCAACACTAACACAAGTGCGAAAAGTGGTTTTTCCACACTAATACAAGTGCAAAAGTGGTTTCCTGCATCAACACAAGTGCGAAAAGTGGTTTTTCAACACTAACACAAGTGCGAAAAGTGGTTTTTCAACACTATCACAAGTGCAAAAAGTGTTTTTCCACACTAATACAAGTGCAAAAGTGGTTTCCTGCACCAACACAAGTGCGAAAAGTTGTTTTTCAACACTATCACAAGTGCGAAAAGTGGTTTTTCAACACTATCACAAGTGCAAAAAGTGTTTTTTCCACACTAATACAAGTGCAAAAGTGGTTTCCTGCACCAACACAAGTGCGAAAAGTGGTTTTTCAACACTAACACAAGTGCGAAAAGTGGTTTTTCAACAATATCACAAGTGCAAAAAGTGTTTTTTCAACACTAACACAAGTGCGAAAAGTGGTTTTTCCACACTAATACAAGTGCAAAAGTGGTTTCCTGCACCAACACAAGTGCGAAAAGTGGTATTTCAACACTAACACAAGTGCGAAAAGTGGTTTTTCAACACTAATACAATTGCAAAAGTGGTTTCCTGCACCAACACAAATGCGAAAAGTGGTTTTTCAACACTAACACAAGTGCGAAAAGTGGTTTTTCCACACTAATACAAGTGCAAAAGTGGTTTCCTGCACCAACACAATTGCGAAAAGTGGTTTTTCAACACTAACACAAGTGCGAAAAGTGGTTTTTCAACACTATCATATGTGCAAAAAGTGTTTTTTCCACACTAATACAAGTGCAAAAGTGGTTTCCTGCACCAACACAAGTGCGAAAAGTGGTTTTTCAACACTAACACAAGTGCGAAAAGTGGTTTTTCAACACTAACACAAGTGCGAAAAGTGGTTTTTCAACACTATCACAAGTGCAAAAAGTGTTTTTTCCACACTAATACAAGTGCAAAAGTGGTTTCCTGCACCAACACAAGTGCAAAAAGTGGTTTTTCCACACTAATACAAGTGCAAAAGTGGTTTCCTGCATCAACACAAGTGCGAAAAGTGGTTTTTCAACACTAACACAAGTGCGAAAAGTGGTTTTTCAACACTATCACAAGTGCAAAAAGTGTTTTTTCCACACTAATACAAGTGCAAAAGTGGTTTCCTGCACCAACACATGTGTGAAAAGTGGTTTTTCAACACTATCACAAGTGCGAAAAGTGGTTTTTCAACACTAACACAAGTGCGAAAAGTGGTTTTTCAACACTAACACAAGTGCGAAAAGTGGTTTTTCCACACTAATACAAGTGCAAAAGTGGTTTCCTGCACCAACACAAGTGCGAAAAGTGGTTTTTCAACACTAACACAAGTGCGAAAAGTGGTTTTTCAACACTATCACAAGTGCAAAAAGTGTTTTTTCCACACTAATACAAGTGCAAAAGTGGTTTCCTGCACCAACACAAGTGCAAAAAGTGGTTTTTCAACACTAACACAAGTGCAAAAAGTGGTTTTTCAACACTATCACAAGTGCAAAAAGTGTTTTTTCAACACTAACACAAGTGCGAAAAGTGGTTTTTCCACACTAATACAAGTGCAAAAGTGGTTTCCTGCACCAACACAAGTGCGAAAAGTGGTTTTTCAACACTAACACAAGTGCGAAAAGTGGTTTTTCAACACTAATACAATTGCAAAAGTGGTTTCCTGCACCAACACAAATGCGAAAAGTGGTTTTTCAACACTAACACAAGTGTGAAAAGTGGTTTTTCCACACTAATACAATTGCAAAAGTGGTTTCCTGCACCAACACAAGTGCGAAAAGTGGTTTTTCGACACTAACACAAGTGCGAAAAGTGGTTTTCAACACTATCACAAGTGCAAAAAGTGTTTTTTCCACACTAATACAAGTGCAAAAGTGGTTTCCTGCACCAACACAAGTGCGAAAAGTGGTTTTTCAACACTAACACAAGTGCGAAAAGTGGTTTTTCAACACTAACACAAGTGCGAAAAGTGTTTTTTCCACACTAATACAAGTGCAAAAGTGGTTTCCTGCACCAACACAAGTGCGAAAAGTGGTTTTTCAACACTAACACAAGTGCGAAAAGTGGTTTTTCAACACCAACACAAGTGCGAAAAGTGGTTTTTCAACACTAACACAAGTGCGACAAGTGGTTTTTCCACACTAATACAAGTGCAAAAGTGGTTTCCTGCACCAACACAAGTGCAAAAAGTGGTTTTTCAACACTAACACAAGTGTGAAAAGTAGTTTTTCAACACTATCGCAAGTGCAAAAAGTGTTTTTTCCACACTAATACAAGTGCAAAAGTGGTTTCCTGCACCAACACAAGTGCGAAAAGTGGTTTTTCAACACTATCACAAGTGCGAAAAGTGGTTTTTCAACACTAACACAAGTGCGAAAAGTGGTTTTTCCACACTAATACAAGTGCAAAAGTGGTTTCCTGCACCAACACAAGTGCGAAAAGTGGTTTTTCAACACTAACACAAGTGCGAAAAGTGGTTTTTCAACACTATCACAAGTGCAAAAAGTGTTTTTTCAACACTAACACAAGTGCGAAAAGCGGTTTTTCCACACTAATACAAGTGCAAAAGTGGTTTCCTGCACCAACACAAGTGCGAAAAGTGGTTTTTCAACACTAACACAAGTGCGAAAAGTGGTTTTTCAACACTAATACAATTGCAAAAGTGGTTTCCTGCACCAACACAAATGCGAAAAGTGGTTTTTCAACACTAACACAAGTACGAAAAGTGGTTTTTCCACACTAATACAAGTGCAAAAGTGGTTTCCTGCACCAACACAAGTGCGAAAAGTGGTTTTTCAACACTAACACAAGTGCGAAAAGTGGTTTTTCAACACTAATACAATTGCAAAAGTGGTTTCCTGCACCAACACAAATGCGAAAAGTGGTTTTTCAACACTAACACAAGTACGAAAAGTGGTTTTTCCACACTAATACAAGTGCAAAAGTGGTTTCCTGCACCAACACAATTGCGAAAAGTGGTTTTTCAACACTAACACAAGTGCGAAAAGTGGTTTTTCAACACTATCACAAGTGCAAAAAGTGTTTTTTCCACACTAATACAAGTGCAAAAGTGGTTTCCTGCACCAACACATGTGTGAAAAGTGGTTTTTCAACACTATCACAAGTGCGAAAAGTGGTTTTTCAACACTAACACAAGTGCGAAAAGTGGTTTTTCAACACTAACACAAGTGCGAAAAGTGGTTTTTCCACACTAATACAAGTGCAAAAGTGGTTTCCTGCACCAACACAAGTGCGAAAAGTGGTTTTTCAACACTAACACAAGTGCGAAAAGTGGTTTTTCAACACTATCACAAGTGCAAAAAGTGTTTTTTCCACACTAATACAAGTGCAAAAGTGGTTTCCTGCACCAACACAAGTGCAAAAAGTGGTTTTTCAACACTAACACAATGGCAAAAAGTGGTTTTTCAACACTATCACAAGTGCAAAAAGTGTTTTTTCAACACTAACACAAGTGCGAAAAGTGGTTTTTTCCACACTAATACAAGTGCAAAAGTGGTTTCCTGCACCAACACAAATGCGAAAAGTGGTTTTTCAACACTAACACAAGTACGAAAAGTGGTTTTTCCACACTAATACAAGTGCAAAAGTGGTTTCCTGCACCAACACAATTGCGAAAAGTGGTTTTTCAACACTAACACAAGTGCGAAAAGTGGTTTTTCAACACTATCACAAGTGCAAAAAGTGTTTTTTCCACACTAATACAAGTGCAAAAGTGGTTTCCTGCACCAACACATGTGTGAAAAGTGGTTTTTCAACACTATCACAAGTGCGAAAAGTGGTTTTTCAACACTAACACAAGTGCGAAAAGTGGTTTTTCAACACTAACACAAGTGCGAAAAGTGGTTTTTCCACACTAATACAAGTGCAAAAGTGGTTTCCTGCACCAACACAAGTGCGAAAAGTGGTTTTTCAACACTAACACAAGTGCGAAAAGTGGTTTTTCAACACTATCACAAGTGCAAAAAGTGTTTTTTCCACACTAATACAAGTGCAAAAGTGGTTTCCTGCACCAACACAAGTGCAAAAAGTGGTTTTTCAACACTAACACAAGTGCAAAAAGTGGTTTTTCAACACTATCACAAGTGCAAAAAGTGTTTTTTCAACACTAACACAAGTGCGAAAAGTGGTTTTTCCACACTAATACAAGTGCAAAAGTGGTTTCCTGCACCAACACAAGTGCGAAAAGTGGTTTTTCAACACTAACACAAGTGCGAAAAGTGGTTTTTCAACACTAATACAATTGCAAAAGTGGTTTCCTGCACCAACACAAATGCGAAAAGTGGTTTTTCAACACTAACACAAGTGCGAAAAGTGGTTTTTCCACACTAATACAATTGCAAAAGTGGTTTCCTGCACCAACACAAGTGCGAAAAGTGGTTTTTCGACACTAACACAAGTGCGAAAAGTGGTTTTCAACACTATCACAAGTGCAAAAAGTGTTTTTTCCACACTAATACAAGTGCAAAAGTGGTTTCCTGCACCAACACAAGTGCGAAAAGTGGTTTTTCAACACTAACACAAGTGCGAAAAGTGGTTTTTCAACACTAACACAAGTGCGAAAAGTGTTTTTTCCACACTAATACAAGTGCAAAAGTGGTTTCCTGCACCAACACAAGTGCGAAAAGTGGTTTTTCAACACTAACACAAGTGCGAAAAGTGGTTTTTCAACACCAACACAAGTGCGAAAAGTGGTTTTTCAACACTAACACAAGTGCGAAAAGTGGTTTTTCCACACTAATACAAGTGCAAAAGTGGTTTCCTGCACCAACACAAGTGCAAAAAGTGGTTTTTCAACACTAACACAAGTGTGAAAAGTAGTTTTTCAACACTATCGCAAGTGCAAAAAGTGTTTTTTCCACACTAATACAAGTGCAAAAGTGGTTTCCTGCACCAACACAAGTGCGAAAAGTGGTTTTTCAACACTATCACAAGTGCGAAAAGTGGTTTTTCAACACTAACACAAGTGCGAAAAGTGGTTTTTCCACACTAATACAAGTGCAAAAGTGGTTTCCTGCATCAACACAAGTGCGAAAAGTGGTTTTTCAACACTAACACAAGTGCGAAAAGTGGTTTTTCAACACTATCACAAGTGCAAAAAGTGTTTTTCCACACTAATACAAGTGCAAAAGTGGTTTCCTGCACCAACACAAGTGCGAAAAGTTGTTTTTCAACACTATCACAAGTGCGAAAAGTGGTTTTTCAACACTAACACAAGTGCGAAAAGTGGTTTTTCAACACTAACACAAGTGCGAAAAGTGGTTTTTCCACACTAATACAAGTGCAAAAGTGGTTTCCTGCACCAACAGAAGTGCAAAAAGTGGTTTTTCAACACTAACACAAGTTCGAAAAGTGGTTTTTCAACACTATCACAAGTGCAAAAAGTGTTTTTTCCACACTAATACAAGTGCAAAAGTGGTTTCCTGCACCAACACAAGTGCGAAAAGTGGTTTTTCAACACTAACACAAGTGCGAAAAGTGGTTTTTCAACACTATCACAAGTGCAAAAAGTGTTTTTTCAACACTAACACAAGTGCGAAAAGTGGTTTTTCCACACTAATACAAGTGCAAAAGTGGTTTTTCAACACTAACACAAGTGCGAAAAGTGGTTTTTCAACACTAACACAAGTGCGAAAAGTGGTTTTTCAACACTAACACAAGTGCGAAAAGTGGTTTTTCAACACTAACACAAGTGCGAAAAGTGGTTTTTCCACACTAATACAAGTGCAAAAGTGGTTTCCTGCACCAACAGAAGTGCAAAAAGTGGTTTTTCAACACTAACACAAGTTCGAAAAGTGGTTTTTCAACACTATCACAAGTGCAAAAAGTGTTTTTTCCACACTAATACAAGTGCAAAAGTGGTTTCCTGCACCAACACAAGTGCGAAAAGTGGTTTTTCAACACTAACACAAGTGCGAAAAGTGGTTTTTCAACACTATCACAAGTGCAAAAAGTGTTTTTTCAACACTAACACAAGTGCGAAAAGTGGTTTTTCCACACTAATACAAGTGCAAAAGTGGTTTCCTGCACCAACACAAGTGCGAAAAGTGGTTTTTCAACACTAACACAAGTGCGAAAAGTGGTTTTTCAACACTAATACAATTGCAAAAGTGGTTTCCTGCACCAACACAAATGCGAAAAGTGGTTTTTCAACACTAACACAAGTACGAAAAGTGGTTTTTCCACACTAATACAAGTGCAAAAGTGGTTTCCTGCACCAACACAATTGCGAAAAGTGGTTTTTCAACACTAACACAAGTGCGAAAAGTGGTTTTTCAACACTATCACATGTGCAAAAAGTGGTTTTTCCACACTAATACAAGTGCAAAAGTGGTTTCCTGCACCAACACAAGTGCGAAAAGTGGTTTTTCAACACTAACACAAGTGCGAAAAGTGGTTTTTCAACACTAACACAAGTGCGAAAAGTGGTTTTTCAACACTATCACAAGTGCAAAAAGTGTTTTTTCCACACTAATACAAGTGCAAAAGTGGTTTCCTGCACCAACACAAGTGCAAAAAGTGGTTTTTCCACACTAATACAAGTGCGAAAAGTGGTTTTTCAACACTAACACAAGTGCGAAAAGTGGTTTTTCAACACTAACACAAGTGGGAAAAGTGGTTTTTCCACACTAATACAAGTGCAAAAGTGGTTTCCTGCACCAACACAAGTGTGAAAAGTGGTTTTTCAACACTAACACAAGTGCGAAAAGTGGCTTTTCAACACTAACACAACTGCGAAAAGTGGTTTTTCCACACTAATACAAGTGCAAAAGTGGTTTCCTGCACCAACACAAGTGCGAAAAGTGGTTTTTCAACACTAACACAAGTGTGAAAAGTAGTTTTTCAACACTATCGCAAGTGCAAAAAGTGTTTTTTCCACACTAATACAAGTGCAAAAGTGGTTTCCTGCACCAACACAAGTGCGAAAAGTGGTTTTTCAACACTATCACAAGTGCGAAAAGTGGTTTTTCAACACTAACACAAGTGCGAAAAGTGGTTTTTCCACACTAATACAAGTGCAAAAGTGGTTTCCTGCATCAACACAAGTGCGAAAAGTGGTTTTTCAACACTAACACAAGTGCGAAAAGTGGTTTTTCAACACTATCACAAGTGCAAAAAGTGTTTTTCCACACTAATACAAGTGCAAAAGTGGTTTCCTGCACCAACACAAGTGCGAAAAGTTGTTTTTCAACACTATCACAAGTGCGAAAAGTGGTTTTTCAACACTATCACAAGTGCAAAAAGTGTTTTTTCCACACTAATACAAGTGCAAAAGTGGTTTCCTGCACCAACACAAGTGCGAAAAGTGGTTTTTCAACACTAACACAAGTGCGAAAAGTGGTTTTTCAACAATATCACAAGTGCAAAAAGTGTTTTTTCAACACTAACACAAGTGCGAAAAGTGGTTTTTCCACACTAATACAAGTGCAAAAGTGGTTTCCTGCACCAACACAAGTGCGAAAAGTGGTATTTCAACACTAACACAAGTGCGAAAGTGGTTTTTCAACACTAATACAATTGCAAAAGTGGTTTCCTGCACCAACACAAATGCGAAAAGTGGTTTTTCAACACTAACACAAGTGCGAAAAGTGGTTTTTTCCACACTAATACAAGTGCAAAAGTGGTTTCCTGCACCAACACAATTGCGAAAAGTGGTTTTTCAACACTAACACAAGTGCGAAAAGTGGTTTTTCAACACTATCATATGTGCAAAAAGTGTTTTTTCCACACTAATACAAGTGCAAAAGTGGTTTCCTGCACCAACACAAGTGCGAAAAGTGGTTTTTCAACACTAACACAAGTGCGAAAAGTGGTTTTTCAACACTAACACAAGTGCGAAAAGTGGTTTTTCAACACTATCACAAGTGCAAAAAGTGTTTTTTCCACACTAATACAAGTGCAAAAGTGGTTTCCTGCACCAACACAAGTGCAAAAAGTGGTTTTTCCACACTAATACAAGTGCAAAAGTGGTTTCCTGCATCAACACAAGTGCGAAAAGTGGTTTTTCAACACTAACACAAGTGCGAAAAGTGGTTTTTCAACACTATCACAAGTGCAAAAAGTGTTTTTTCCACACTAATACAAGTGCAAAAGTGGTTTCCTGCACCAACACATGTGTGAAAAGTGGTTTTTCAACACTATCACAAGTGCGAAAAGTGGTTTTTCAACACTAACACAAGTGCGAAAAGTGGTTTTTCAACACTAACACAAGTGCGAAAAGTGGTTTTTCCACACTAATACAAGTGCAAAAGTGGTTTCCTGCACCAACACAAGTGCGAAAAGTGGTTTTTCAACACTAACACAAGTGCGAAAAGTGGTTTTTCAACACTATCACAAGTGCAAAAAGTGTTTTTTCCACACTAATACAAGTGCAAAAGTGGTTTCCTGCACCAACACAAGTGCAAAAAGTGGTTTTTCAACACTAACACAAGTGCAAAAAGTGGTTTTTCAACACTATCACAAGTGCAAAAAGTGTTTTTTCAACACTAACACAAGTGCGAAAAGTGGTTTTTCCACACTAATACAAGTGCAAAAGTGGTTTCCTGCACCAACACAAGTGCGAAAAGTGGTTTTTCAACACTAACACAAGTGCGAAAAGTGGTTTTTCAACACTAATACAATTGCAAAAGTGGTTTCCTGCACCAACACAAATGCGAAAAGTGGTTTTTCAACACTAACACAAGTGTGAAAAGTGGTTTTTCCACACTAATACAATTGCAAAAGTGGTTTCCTGCACCAACACAAGTGCGAAAAGTGGTTTTTCGACACTAACACAAGTGCGAAAAGTGGTTTTCAACACTATCACAAGTGCAAAAAGTGTTTTTTCCACACTAATACAAGTGCAAAAGTGGTTTCCTGCACCAACACAAGTGCGAAAAGTGGTTTTTCAACACTAACACAAGTGCGAAAAGTGGTTTTTCAACACTAACACAAGTGCGAAAAGTGTTTTTTCCACACTAATACAAGTGCAAAAGTGGTTTCCTGCACCAACACAAGTGCGAAAAGTGGTTTTTCAACACTAACACAAGTGCGAAAAGTGGTTTTTCAACACCAACACAAGTGCGAAAAGTGGTTTTTCAACACTAACACAAGTGCGAAAAGTGGTTTTTCCACACTAATACAAGTGCAAAAGTGGTTTCCTGCACCAACACAAGTGCAAAAAGTGGTTTTTCAACACTAACACAAGTGTGAAAAGTAGTTTTTCAACACTATCGCAAGTGCAAAAAGTGTTTTTTCCACACTAATACAAGTGCAAAAGTGGTTTCCTGCACCAACACAAGTGCGAAAAGTGGTTTTTCAACACTATCACAAGTGCGAAAAGTGGTTTTTCAACACTAACACAAGTGCGAAAAGTGGTTTTTCCACACTAATACAAGTGCAAAAGTGGTTTCCTGCATCAACACAAGTGCGAAAAGTGGTTTTTCAACACTAACACAAGTGCGAAAAGTGGTTTTTCAACACTATCACAAGTGCAAAAAGTGTTTTTCCACACTAATACAAGTGCAAAAGTGGTTTCCTGCACCAACACAAGTGCGAAAAGTTGTTTTTCAACACTATCACAAGTGCGAAAAGTGGTTTTTCAACACTAACACAAGTGCGAAAAGTGGTTTTTCAACACTAACACAAGTGCGAAAAGTGGTTTTTCCACACTAATACAAGTGCAAAAGTGGTTTCCTGCACCAACACAAGTGCAAATAGTGGTTTTTCAACACTAACACAAGTTCGAAAAGTGGTTTTTCAACACTATCACAAGTGCAAAAAGTGTTTTTTCCACACTAATACAAGTGCAAAAGTGGTTTCCTGCACCAACACAAGTGCGAAAAGTGGTTTTTCAACACTAACACAAGTGCGAAAAGTGGTTTTTCAACACTATCACAAGTGCAAAAAGTGTTTTTTCAACACTAACACAAGTGCGAAAAGTGGTTTTTCCACACTAATACAAGTGCAAAAGTGGTTTCCTGCACCAACACAAGTGCGAAAAGTGGTTTTTCAACACTAACACAAGTGCGAAAAGTGGTTTTTCAACACTATCACAAGTGCAAAAAGTGTTTTTTCAACACTAACACAAGTGCGAAAAGTGGTTTTTCCACACTAATACAAGTGCAAAAGTGGTTTCCTGCACCAACACAAGTGCGAAAAGTGGTTTTTCAACACTAACACAAGTGCGAAAAGTGGTTTTTCAACACTAATACAATTGCAAAAGTGGTTTCCTGCACCAACACAAATGCGAAAAGTGGTTTTTCAACACTAACACAAGTACGAAAAGTGGTTTTTCCACACTAATACAAGTGCAAAAGTGGTTTTCCTGCACCAACACAAGTGCGAAAAGTGGTTTTTCAACACTAACACAAGTGCGAAAAGTTGTTTTTCAACACTAATACAATTGCAAAAGTGGTTTCCTGCACCACACAAATGCGAAAAGTGGTTTTTCAACACTAACACAAGTACGAAAAGTGGTTTTTCCACACTAATACAAGTGCAAAAGTGGTTTCCTGCACCAACACAATTGCGAAAAGTGGTTTTTCAACACTAACACAAGTGCGAAAAGTGGTTTTTCAACACTATCACAAGTGCAAAAAGTGTTTTTTCCACACTAATACAAGTGCAAAAAGTGGTTTCCTGCACCAACACATGTGTGAAAAGTGGTTTTTCAACACTATCACATAGTGCGAAAAGTGGTTTTTCAACACTAACACAAGTGCGAAAAGTGGTTTTTCAACACTAACACAAGTGCGAAAGTGGTTTTTCCACACTAATACAAGTGCAAAAGTGGTTTCCTGCACCAACACAAGTGCGAAAAGTGGTTTTTCAACACTAACACAAGTGCGAAAAGTGGTTTTTCAACACTATCACAAGTGCAAAAAGTGTTTTTTCCACACTAATACAAGTGCAAAAAGTGGTTTCCTGCACCAACACAAGTGCAAAAAGTGGTTTTTCAACACTAACACAAGTGCAAAAAGTGGTTTTTCAACACTATCACAAGTGCAAAAAGTGTTTTTTCAACACTAACACAAGTGCGAAAAGTGGTTTTTCCACACTAATACAAGTGCAAAAGTGGTTTCCTGCACCAACACAAATGCGAAAAGTGGTTTTTCAACACTAACACAAGTACGAAAAGTGTTTTTCCACACTAATACAAGTGCAAAAGTGGTTTCCTGCACCAACACAATTGCGAAAAGTGGTTTTTCAACACTAACACAAGTGCGAAAAGTGTTTTTCAACACTATCACAAGTGCAAAAAGTGTTTTTTCCACACTAATACAAGTGCAAAAGTGGTTTCCTGCACCAACACATGTGTGAAAAGTGGTTTTTCAACACTATCACAAGTGCGAAAAGTGGTTTTTCAACACTAACACAAGTGCGAAAAGTGGTTTTTCAACACTAACACAAGTGCGAAAAGTGGTTTTTCCACACTAATACAAGTGCAAAAGTGGTTTCCTGCACCAACACAAGTGCGAAAAGTGGTTTTTCAACACTAACACAAGTGCGAAAAGTGGTTTTTCAACACTATCACAAGTGCAAAAAGTGTTTTTTCCACACTAATACAAGTGCAAAAGTGGTTTCCTGCACCAACACAAGTGCAAAAAGTGGTTTTTCAACACTAACACAAGTGCAAAAAGTGGTTTTTCAACACTATCACAAGTGCAAAAAGTGTTTTTTCAACACTAACACAAGTGCGAAAAGTGGTTTTTCCACACTAATACAAGTGCAAAAGTGGTTTCCTGCACCAACACAAGTGCGAAAAGTGGTTTTTCAACACTAACACAAGTGCGAAAAGTGGTTTTTCAACACTAATACAATTGCAAAAGTGGTTTCCTGCACCAACACAAATGCGAAAAGTGGTTTTTCAACACTAACACAAGTGCGAAAAGTGGTTTTTCCACACTAATACAATTGCAAAAGTGGTTTCCTGCACCAACACAAGTGCGAAAAGTGGTTTTTCGACACTAACACAAGTGCGAAAAGTGGTTTTCAACACTATCACAAGTGCAAAAAGTGTTTTTTCCACACTAATACAAGTGCAAAAGTGGTTTCCTGCACCAACACAAGTGCGAAAAGTGGTTTTTCAACACTAACACAAGTGCGAAAAGTGGTTTTTCAACACTAACACAAGTGCGAAAAGTGTTTTTTCCACACTAATACAAGTGCAAAAGTGGTTTCCTGCACCAACACAAGTGCGAAAAGTGGTTTTTCAACACTAACACAAGTGCGAAAAGTGGTTTTTCAACACCAACACAAGTGCGAAAAGTGGTTTTTCAACACTAACACAAGTGCGAAAAGTGGTTTTTCCACACTAATACAAGTGCAAAAGTGGTTTCCTGCACCAACACAAGTGCAAAAAGTGGTTTTTCAACACTAACACAAGTGTGAAAAGTAGTTTTTCAACACTATCGCAAGTGCAAAAAGTGTTTTTTCCACACTAATACAAGTGCAAAAGTGGTTTCCTGCACCAACACAAGTGCGAAAAGTGGTTTTTCAACACTATCACAAGTGCGAAAAGTGGTTTTTCAACACTAACACAAGTGCGAAAAGTGGTTTTTCCACACTAATACAAGTGCAAAAGTGGTTTCCTGCATCAACACAAGTGCGAAAAGTGGTTTTTCAACACTAACACAAGTGCGAAAAGTGGTTTTTCAACACTATCACAAGTGCAAAAAGTGTTTTTCCACACTAATACAAGTGCAAAAGTGGTTTCCTGCACCAACACAAGTGCGAAAAGTTGTTTTTCAACACTATCACAAGTGCGAAAAGTGGTTTTTCAACACTAACACAAGTGCGAAAAGTGGTTTTTCAACACTAACACAAGTGCGAAAAGTGGTTTTTCCACACTAATACAAGTGCAAAAGTGGTTTCCTGCACCAACAGAAGTGCAAAAAGTGGTTTTTCAACACTAACACAAGTTCGAAAAGTGGTTTTTCAACACTATCACAAGTGCAAAAAGTGTTTTTTCCACACTAATACAAGTGCAAAAGTGGTTTCCTGCACCAACACAAGTGCGAAAAGTGGTTTTTCAACACTAACACAAGTGCGAAAAGTGGTTTTTCAACACTATCACAAGTGCAAAAAGTGTTTTTTCAACACTAACACAAGTGCGAAAAGTGGTTTTTCCACACTAATACAAGTGCAAAAGTGGTTTCCTGCACCAACACAAGTGCGAAAAGTGGTTTTTCAACACTAACACAAGTGCGAAAAGTGGTTTTTCAACACTAATACAATTGCAAAAGTGGTTTCCTGCACCAACACAAATGCGAAAAGTGGTTTTTCAACACTAACACAAGTACGAAAAGTGGTTTTTCCACACTAATACAAGTGCAAAAGTGGTTTCCTGCACCAACACAATTGCGAAAAGTGGTTTTTCAACACTAACACAAGTGCGAAAAGTGGTTTTTCAACACTATCACATGTGCAAAAAGTGTTTTTTCCACACTAATACAAGTGCAAAAGTGGTTTCCTGCACCAACACAAGTGCGAAAAGTGGTTTTTCAACACTATCACAAGTGCAAAAAGTGTTTTTTCAACACTAACACAAGTGCGAAAAGTGGTTTTTCCACACTAATACAAGTGCAAAAGTGGTTTCCTGCACCAACACAAGTGCGAAAAGTGGTTTTTCAACACTAACACAAGTGCGAAAAGTGGTTTTTCAACACTATCACAAGTGCAAAAAGTGTTTTTTCAACACTAACACAAGTGCGAAAAGTGGTTTTTCCACACTAATACAAGTGCAAAAGTGGTTTCCTGCACCAACACAAGTGCGAAAAGTGGTTTTTCAACACTAACACAAGTGCGAAAAGTGGTTTTTCAACACTAATACAATTGCAAAAGTGGTTTCCTGCACCAACACAAATGCGAAAAGTGGTTTTTCAACACTAACACAAGTACGAAAAGTGGTTTTTCCACACTAATACAAGTGCAAAAGTGGTTTCCTGCACCAACACAAGTGCGAAAAGTGGTTTTTCAACACTAACACAAGTGCGAAAAGTGGTTTTTCAACACTAATACAATTGCAAAAGTGGTTTCCTGCACCAACACAAATGCGAAAAGTGGTTTTTCAACACTAACACAAGTACGAAAAGTGGTTTTTCCACACTAATACAAGTGCAAAAGTGGTTTCCTGCACCAACACAATTGCGAAAAGTGGTTTTTCAACACTAACACAAGTGCGAAAAGTGGTTTTTCAACACTATCACAAGTGCAAAAAGTGTTTTTTCCACACTAATACAAGTGCAAAAGTGGTTTCCTGCACCAACACATGTGTGAAAAGTGGTTTTTCAACACTATCACAAGTGCGAAAAGTGGTTTTTCAACACTAACACAAGTGCGAAAAGTGGTTTTTCAACACTAACACAAGTGCGAAAAGTGGTTTTTCCACACTAATACAAGTGCAAAAGTGGTTTCCTGCACCAACACAAGTGCGAAAAGTGGTTTTTCAACACTAACACAAGTGCGAAAAGTGGTTTTTCAACACTATCACAAGTGCAAAAAGTGTTTTTTCCACACTAATACAAGTGCAAAAGTGGTTTCCTGCACCAACACAAGTGCAAAAAGTGGTTTTTCAACACTAACACAAGTGCAAAAAGTGGTTTTTCAACACTATCACAAGTGCAAAAAGTGTTTTTTCAACACTAACACAAGTGCGAAAAGTGGTTTTTCCACACTAATACAAGTGCAAAAGTGGTTTCCTGCACCAACACAAATGCGAAAAGTGGTTTTTCAACACTAACACAAGTACGAAAAGTGGTTTTTCCACACTAATACAAGTGCAAAAGTGGTTTCCTGCACCAACACAATTGCGAAAAGTGGTTTTTCAACACTAACACAAGTGCGAAAAGTGGTTTTTCAACACTATCACAAGTGCAAAAAGTGTTTTTTCCACACTAATACAAGTGCAAAAGTGGTTTCCTGCACCAACACATGTGTGAAAAGTGGTTTTTCAACACTATCACAAGTGCGAAAAGTGGTTTTTCAACACTAACACAAGTGCGAAAAGTGGTTTTTCAACACTAACACAAGTGCGAAAAGTGGTTTTTCCACACTAATACAAGTGCAAAAGTGGTTTCCTGCACCAACACAAGTGCGAAAAGTGGTTTTTCAACACTAACACAAGTGCGAAAAGTGGTTTTTCAACACTATCACAAGTGCAAAAAGTGTTTTTTCCACACTAATACAAGTGCAAAAGTGGTTTCCTGCACCAACACAAGTGCAAAAAGTGGTTTTTCAACACTAACACAAGTGCAAAAAGTGGTTTTTCAACACTATCACAAGTGCAAAAAGTGTTTTTTCAACACTAACACAAGTGCGAAAAGTGGTTTTTCCACACTAATACAAGTGCAAAAGTGGTTTCCTGCACCAACACAAGTGCGAAAAGTGGTTTTTCAACACTAACACAAGTGCGAAAAGTGGTTTTTCAACACTAATACAATTGCAAAAGTGGTTTCCTGCACCAACACAAATGCGAAAAGTGGTTTTTCAACACTAACACAAGTGCGAAAAGTGGTTTTTCCACACTAATACAATTGCAAAAGTGGTTTCCTGCACCAACACAAGTGCGAAAAGTGGTTTTTCGACACTAACACAAGTGCGAAAAGTGGTTTTCAACACTATCACAAGTGCAAAAAGTGTTTTTTCCACACTAATACAAGTGCAAAAGTGGTTTCCTGCACCAACACAAGTGCGAAAAGTGGTTTTTCAACACTAACACAAGTGCGAAAAGTGGTTTTTCAACACTAACACAAGTGCGAAAAGTGTTTTTTCCACACTAATACAAGTGCAAAAGTGGTTTCCTGCACCAACACAAGTGCGAAAAGTGGTTTTTCAACACTAACACAAGTGCGAAAAGTGGTTTTTCAACACCAACACAAGTGCGAAAAGTGGTTTTTCAACACTAACACAAGTGCGAAAAGTGGTTTTTCCACACTAATACAAGTGCAAAAGTGGTTTCCTGCACCAACACAAGTGCAAAAAGTGGTTTTTCAACACTAACACAAGTGTGAAAAGTAGTTTTTCAACACTATCGCAAGTGCAAAAAGTGTTTTTTCCACACTAATACAAGTGCAAAAGTGGTTTCCTGCACCAACACAAGTGCGAAAAGTGGTTTTTCAACACTATCACAAGTGCGAAAAGTGGTTTTTCAACACTAACACAAGTGCGAAAAGTGGTTTTTCCACACTAATACAAGTGCAAAAGTGGTTTCCTGCATCAACACAAGTGCGAAAAGTGGTTTTTCAACACTAACACAAGTGCGAAAAGTGGTTTTTCAACACTATCACAAGTGCAAAAAGTGTTTTTCCACACTAATACAAGTGCAAAAGTGGTTTCCTGCACCAACACAAGTGCGAAAAGTTGTTTTTCAACACTATCACAAGTGCGAAAAGTGGTTTTTCAACACTAACACAAGTGCGAAAAGTGGTTTTTCAACACTAACACAAGTGCGAAAAGTGGTTTTTCCACACTAATACAAGTGCAAAAGTGGTTTCCTGCACCAACAGAAGTGCAAAAAGTGGTTTTTCAACACTAACACAAGTTCGAAAAGTGGTTTTTCAACACTATCACAAGTGCAAAAAGTGTTTTTTCCACACTAATACAAGTGCAAAAGTGGTTTCCTGCACCAACACAAGTGCGAAAAGTGGTTTTTCAACACTAACACAAGTGCGAAAAGTGGTTTTTCAACACTATCACAAGTGCAAAAAGTGTTTTTTCAACACTAACACAAGTGCGAAAAGTGGTTTTTCCACACTAATACAAGTGCAAAAGTGGTTTCCTGCACCAACACAAGTGCGAAAAGTGGTTTTTCAACACTAACACAAGTGCGAAAAGTGGTTTTTCAACACTAATACAATTGCAAAAGTGGTTTCCTGCACCAACACAAATGCGAAAAGTGGTTTTTCAACACTAACACAAGTACGAAAAGTGGTTTTTCCACACTAATACAAGTGCAAAAGTGGTTTCCTGCACCAACACAATTGCGAAAAGTGGTTTTTCAACACTAACACAAGTGCGAAAAGTGGTTTTTCAACACTATCACATGTGCAAAAAGTGTTTTTTCCACACTAATACAAGTGCAAAAGTGGTTTCCTGCACCAACACAAGTGCGAAAAGTGGTTTTTCAACACTAACACAAGTGCGAAAAGTGGTTTGTCAACACTAACACAAGTGCGAAAAGTGGTTTTTCAACACTATCACAAGTGCAAAAAGTGTTTTTTCAACACTAACACAAGTGCGAAAAGTGGTTTTTCCACACTAATACAAGTGCAAAAGTGGTTTCCTGCACCAACACAAGTGCGAAAAGTGGTTTTTCAACACTAACACAAGTGCGAAAAGTGGTTTTTCAACACTATCACAAGTGCAAAAAGTGTTTTTTCAACACTAACACAAGTGCGAAAAGTGGTTTTTCCACACTAATACAAGTGCAAAAGTGGTTTCCTGCACCAACACAAGTGCGAAAAGTGGTTTTTCAACACTAACACAAGTGCGAAAAGTGGTTTTTCAACACTAATACAATTGCAAAAGTGGTTTCCTGCACCAACACAAATGCGAAAAGTGGTTTTTCAACACTAACACAAGTACGAAAAGTGGTTTTTCCACACTAATACAAGTGCAAAAGTGGTTTCCTGCACCAACACAAGTGCGAAAAGTGGTTTTTCAACACTAACACAAGTGCGAAAAGTGGTTTTTCAACACTAATACAATTGCAAAAGTGGTTTCCTGCACCAACACAAATGCGAAAAGTGGTTTTTCAACACTAACACAAGTACGAAAAGTGGTTTTTCCACACTAATACAAGTGCAAAAGTGGTTTCCTGCACCAACACAAGTGCGAAAAGTGGTTTTTCAACACTAACACAAGTGCGAAAAGTGGTTTTTCAACACTATCACAAGTGCAAAAAGTGTTTTTTCAACACTAACACAAGTGCAAAAGTGGTTTCCTGCACCAACACAAGTGCAAAAAGTGGTTTTTCAACACTAACACAAGTGCAAAAAGTGGTTTTTCAACACTATCACAAGTGCAAAAAGTGTTTTTTCAACACTAACACAAGTGCGAAAAGTGGTTTTTCCACACTAATACAAGTGCAAAAGTGGTTTCCTGCACCAACACAAATGCGAAAAGTGGTTTTTCAACACTAACACAAGTACGAAAAGTGGTTTTTCCACACTAATACAAGTGCAAAAGTGGTTTCCTGCACCAACACAATTGCGAAAAGTGGTTTTTCAACACTAACACAAGTGCGAAAAGTGGTTTTTCAACACTATCACAAGTGCAAAAAGTGTTTTTTCCACACTAATACAAGTGCAAAAGTGGTTTCCTGCACCAACACATGTGTGAAAAGTGGTTTTTCAACACTATCACAAGTGCGAAAAGTGGTTTTTCAACACTAACACAAGTGCGAAAAGTGGTTTTTCAACACTAACACAAGTGCGAAAAGTGGTTTTTCCACACTAATACAAGTGCAAAAGTGGTTTCCTGCACCAACACAAGTGCGAAAAGTGGTTTTTCAACACTAACACAAGTGCGAAAAGTGGTTTTTCAACACTATCACAAGTGCAAAAAGTGTTTTTTCCACACTAATACAAGTGCAAAAGTGGTTTCCTGCACCAACACAAGTGCAAAAAGTGGTTTTTCAACACTAACACAAGTGCAAAAAGTGGTTTTTCAACACTATCACAAGAGTAGTGTAATAATGTTGCTTCTGGGACACCTCCGTTTAACATGGGAAATCCCTATCTAATGTCATTTACCCCCTTGTCTTTTTCAAAAATCATAAACACCTCTATTTCTCCCACCCTCATCTTTATGAACCTTTTGTCTGTAGTACCTATCCTTAATGTTGTTCATTAGACCACTCAAACACTACAAATATTTGTTTTCTCTTATAGACCTATCATCCTTCTTCTACATATCATCTGGCAGATTAATCTTTGACCCATTCACTTCCATATTGACCCTAAACACCTATATTTCTCTCACCCTGTTCTTTACGAACCTTCTAACCTTTTGACATGTTATCCTTATTCATTAGACCACTTAAACACCTGTGATCCTTCTGACCTTATGGACCTTTTAACCTTTTACTCTTAATATCATCTGGTGAATATAACCCACTCAAATATCGACCCTACAAATATTTGTTTATGTGTGGGAAATAATTTAATTCTCCTACAACTCTCTTCACCATCTAATATATTAACAAAAAATATGTTTGAGTTTGGTTCTTTATTAAGATATTTTAACTGAGCTAAGATAAAATGGTAAACCTCCCTCAATGTTCTTGTTTGAGCGCCTCCAGTGCCACACACTTTTTGGTAGGCTCTGCCCACTTTTTGTTAAGCTCTGTCCACTTTTTGGTAAAACACGCCCACTTTTTGTTAAGCCACGCCCACCTTTCTACTAAGCCCCGCCCACTTTTTGTTAAGCCACGCCCACTTTTTACTAGGCCCCGCCCACTTTTGCTACGCCCCGCCCACTTTATAAACTCTTCAGCATTGTATCATTTCCAGGTAATACATTACATCATTTTCAGGGAATTTCCATCACATCATTTCCAGTTAAGACACGCCCAGGGAATTTCCACAGGAAATGACACACCCAGTCCTTATAAAAGGCACCGACCACACAGGCTTTTTCAAACACGCTTTCTGCTTCACTTGAGAATGGACTACTATGCCGAAATGGAATGGGATAACTTTGCTATTCCTTGGAGTCCTACTACCTGTGTAGAACTCAACCTTCAGATTGATGAACTGGACTCGAACCTCTTATCAATGGAGGTAAGTTTGTTTATTTATTTATTTATTTATTTAATTAATTATTTATTTAATTATTTATTTTAATATATTTTTTTAGATGAGACTCGTGTAAGAGTTAACAAAGTTTATTTTAATATTCATAGAGCTTGATTTATACAAATAAAAAATATTGTATTAAATTAATACATTGTTATTTTCTTTCACAGGAAATTGTATCTGAGATACGAAATGAAAATTCTGCTTTTAACACAACTTGGGATGAAGTTATTTTTTTGTTTGAAGACATTTTGAACAACCAAGACCCACAGAACGAGTTCTACCTTGATGACCCAGCCAAAGAGTTATACCTTGGAGATCCACAAAATCCTGAAAAAGAGTTTTACCATGATGATACTTGTTGTGAGTTATCAAAACAAAACCCACTGAACAAGTTCTACCTTGATGAGCCAGAATACAAGTCATACATTGGAGACCCACAAATTTCTGAAAATTGGGAAAGGGGAGTTCTCCCTGATGGTCCGCAGTTATACTATGTGAGACACATCATAGAAACCCTAAAAAATTGGGCAAGGAGAGTTCTCCCTGATGGTCCGCAGTTATACTATGTGAGACACATCATAGAAACCCTAAAAAATTGTGAAATGGGAATTCTCCCTGATGGTCCGCAGTTATACTATGTGAGACACATCATAGAAACCCTAAAAAATTGGGCAAGGAGAGTTCTCCCTGATGGTCCGCAGTTATACTATGTGAGACACATCATAGAAACCCTAAAAAATTGTAAAATGGGAATACTCCCTGATGGTCCGCAGTTATACTATGTGAGACACATCATAGAAACCCTAAAAAATTGGGCAAGGAGAGTTCTCCCTGATGGTCCGCAGTTATATTATGTGAGACACATCATAGAAACCCTAAAAAATTGGGAAAGGGAAGTTTTCCCTGATGGTCCGCAGTTATACTATGTGAGACTTATCACGGAAACCCCCAATATTTTTGAAAATTGTGGTTCTACCTTGGGGACTTGGAAAGATGGTTATATTTTTGGAGACTCGGAATGGGGGTTTTGTTTTGATGACTCGGAATGTGATACCTATCTTGGAGGCTCAACAGGAATGTGGTTATACCTTGGGAACTTGGAAAGTTGGTTTTATTTTGGAGACTCTACCTGTGGGGTTCCTCTTGGAGACTCTTTGGATTCTAAAGCAATGAACAATGTTCTTTATTTAATGACGCTTGATTTAAGCAATATCAAGAAAGTTCGAGGAAGAAAATGCTGGAAAATTCTTTCTTCCCATTTCTACTTCTTTAAACTTGAAAGCCTTGAAAGACAGAATTGGAGGAAGAGGAAAAAAAGAAAAAAGAAATACGTATTTAAAAAAAGAAGAAAAGAAAGATTATGTTAGGGTTTGGGTGGGATTTTGAATGTGAGGGTTAGGGATGGGGTTGGGTTAGGGTTGGGATTTTGAATGTGAGGGTTAGTGTTGGGGTTGGGTTAGGGATGGGGTTGGGTTAGGGATGGGGTTGGGTTAGGGATGGGGTTGGGTTAGGGATGGGTTGGGTTAGGGTTGGGATTTTGAATGTGAGGGTTAGGGTTGGGGTTGGGTTAGGGATGGGATTGGGTTAGGGTTGGGATTTTGAATGTGAGGGTTGGGGTTGGGTTAGGGATGGGGTTGGGTTAGGGATGGGGTTGGGTTAGGGATGGGGTTGGGTTAGGGATGGGGTTGGGATGGGATGGGGTTGGGTTAGGGATGGGTTGGGTTAGGGATGGGGTTGGGTTAGGGATGGGGTTGGGTTTGGGATGGGGTTGGGTTAGGGATGGGTTTGGGTTAGGGATGGGGTTGGGTTAGGGATGGGGTTGGGTTAGGGTTTGTATATTATTATGACTCACTCACACATACACAAAAGTTAAGCCCCAACTGGAAAGTTGAGGGATTCTGTGTTTGGGGTTCACAGATTTAAAAACGTATCCCCATTATACACACACAAAAGTTAAGCCCCAACTGAAAAGTTGTGGGATTCTGTGTTTGGGGTTCACAGATTTAAAAACGTATCCCCATTATACACACACAAAAGTTAAGCCCCAACTGAAAAGTTGTGGGATTCTGTGTTTGGGGTTCACAGATTTAAAAACGTATCCCCATTATACACACACAAAAGTTAAGCCCCAACTGAAAAGTTGTGGGATTCTGTGTTTGGGGTTCACAGATTTAAAAACGTATCCCCATTATACACACACAAAAGTTAAGCCCCAACTGAAAAGTTGTGGGATTCTGTGTTTGGGGTTCACAGATTTAAAAACGTATCCCCATTATACACACACAAAAGTTAAGCCCCAACTAAAAAGTTGTGGGATTCTGTGTTTGGGGTTCACAGATTTAAAAACGTATCCCCATTATGCACACACAAAAGTTAAGCCCCAACTGAAAAGTTGTGGGATTCTGTGTTTGGGGTTCACAGATTTAAAAACGTATCCCCATTATACACACACAAAAGTTAAGCCCCAACTAAAAAGTTGTGGGATTCTGTGTTTGGGGTTCACAGATTTAAAAACGTATCCCCATTATGCACACACAAAAGTTAAGCCCCAACTAAAAAGTTGTGTGATTCTGTGTTTGGGGTTCACAGATTTAAAAACGTATCCCCATTACATTTTATTTATTTATTTATTATTTTCAAGGGTATTATCTGCTTACTTGTGTTTTTTGTAATTCTTGTGTGTAAAATGAACCCAAGATTTCTTCTCCATTTAAATCATATAATTTGTAGGTCCAAGGGACTGTATCCATTACATCAATGATTTTAAATAATTCACGAGTCCATTTTTGTGTATAACCTTTCTCAAAATGACTTTTCCATTTGTATATTCTTACAATATCACCAACTTTAAACTTGGGCTTTCTCAAATTAATCTCCTTTTCATATTCTAATTTTGTAAATGTTTCCGATGGTTTTGATTTTGTTGATGAATGAACTGTATTATTGTAATTATCTACAATATCCTGAATTAAATACACCCATTTTTGAGAACCGAGTTGTGTGAATTTTTTATATAGTCTCTCTTTCAAAGTACGATTAAAACGCTCAATAACAACTGCTTTTCCTTCATTAAAGGTGCTGTATAATTTAATACCCTTCCCCTTAAGAAATTTCATGAATATTTTGTTATAGAACTCTGTTCCCTCATCAGTCCATAACTTCTTTGGTTTCCTTTTATCCCGATCAAATATTAGCTTAAAGGCTAACATTAAAGTATCACCCCTTTTATTTTTTAAAGGGACAACCCAGGCAAATCTACTCCTCAAATCAATAACGGTTAAAGCATACCTGTATCCCCTGTCATTATTCAATTCAATTAAATCAGCAGACCATATGTGGTCGGTGTATTTAGAATAAACCTTCCTTCTTTTAAACTTTGTGATTATAGGTTTGTGTAATTCTTCAGCCAAAAGCTCCTCAGTCTTGATGACATCATTAGAGCCTAATAGTTTTTTGAGGAATAACCAAGACCAAGTTTCAATTTAGCATTTATCAAATTTCTCACAATAAACCTATCAACTTTCTCTCTCAACGTTGGATTTTGTATCAAAGACAAATTATACAACATTTCGCTGTCGGCTTTATGTTTTTCAGTCAACGTAGTGGTATTTCCATAAGCAATATCATGCTTCATACACACTTCGTCAACCCTATTTGTAGGTTTAGACCAAGGTTTAGGATTGTCAGCCTTATCTAATCTTTTATCCAAGTTTGTTCCTGGACCACAGAAAGAATACCCTGGAAGGTGTAATTCCCCTGGAATTCCAGTTGTTGTAAATTTACTTCCTGACAGAAACTTTTGTATGTCTCCTCCACTTTTAGGAGATATGAATTGGCACTTTTTAGAGCCACACACTTGACATATTCCTTTTTGATAAACTCTATTATTTTTAGCTTTAACATAAGAGATATTTTTAGATTTAGTTTTCTTTTTACATTTGAGACAATAACTCATATTTATTTATCAGAAAAATTCCGACAGAGTATCAAAACCTTTTTGGTTTTCAACATATACATTTCAATCTTTATTTTTAAAACATAAAGAATCCTAAGGAATGCCTTCACTCTCTCCTCCATTTATTTACAAATAAAAACTAACTAAAGTCAATAACACCAACATCATCAATCACATAATCTTTTCCTTCTTCTTCTTCTTCTTCACCACTTTCTCGTTTAAATCTCCTCCCTGAAATTGAAGACATTGACGTTGTTATTTTTGAAACCATTATCTTCATAAGAGTTGTTAATTCTTTAATTTCCTCTTCTGTGCGTTGAGATTGATTTATTTGCTGTAATACACTCAATCTTTTACGAATCTCACTGATTTCCATCTTTTTATATTTTTCCTCCCTCTCTCTTTGCTCCCTTTCCTCCCTCTCCTCCTTCTCCTTTTTCTCCCTCTCCTCCTCCTTTTTCTCCCTCTCCTCCTCCTTTTTCTCCCTCTCCTCCTTCTCCTCCCTCTCCCTTTCCTCCTTCTCCTTTTTCTCTCTTTCCTCCTTCTCTTCTTCAACTCCTTCCTCATCCCTTGCTACCCTTGAGTTTGAACCCCAAAGAATATTATACATATACTCATCTGGATTTTGAGATATTCTTGTATCTATAATTATTTTTCTCATAATAGGATACCAATAAGATTTGTTGACGATTTCTAAAAGAGTTTTATATTTCATAACTTTGAGAAGCTCATTTTTATTTAATATTTTAAACAAGTCTCTATTTGTGGGTTTAACAATATCAGTATAAGGCCAGTTTTTTATGACAAAATTCCCATGTATATGCTCCAAATCATAAGGTATGTAATACCGAGCACCCTTTTCTTGTAGGTATCCTTGAATACAAAAATTATAATTCTCTTGTAGTCTTCTTCCTGCCATTTATGTATCAGAAATATATGTGAGATTAATATTATGACAGGTAATACCACCCCATCTTCCCACTACCAAATCGGTTTGTATTCCTCGGCTTTCTATCCTTATCTCATTACCTTCCTTCTTTGTCATGCGAACCATCGCTATACTATCATATATTTTTATTTTCTTAAAATCACGTATTTGTTGTTTACTAATTGTACTTCCACATAAATCCTTATCTTCACCAAGTGGATAATATTCTTCTTTACGAGACTGATTTAAATCATGTAGGTCTTCTATGTTTATTGAAAAAGACCAATTATACCCTAAATCAGGCATATCATACCCCCATTTATTAATTCGCATATTAACTAAATGTCCTTCTTTATAAAATTTAATTGTAAGCAGGTAGTTAAATTCAATGAGGAAAGGTGTATGGTCAGTATAACCAGGTGTTGTGGTTGTAAATTTTACTTGTTTCACAAAACGTGCTGTTTTCTTTAAAGATATATATTGTGATAAATCACTGAATCTAATCAAGTCATTCGCATTTGTAGGGTTTGGATAATTGATTAATTTATAAGTATTCTTCATATTAATATTTTTACTGACACTATATTTTTGTCGTTCAGCCTGTGCCTTTGTATAATAATTTGATAAATCAATATCCTGAGAGGATTTTCCAAAGATAGAACCATCTTTTCCAACATAGGTCATTTATATTAGATAAAAAATGATATCATAAAAATTTTCATTATTGTTGAGTTGAAATAATACATATAAACATAATTGGCCACAACATTTAGAATTAATTTCTTGAACTTGGAATGTTTGATAAACACCATTCTGTAAGAATTGTATTACTTCAACAGGTGGTGGCATACCATAACTATCAAAATAATATTTATCCTGACTATTATGAATACAAACCCAATGAGAACCATTCTGTGTGTCTAAATTCATAATAATATTCTTTGTATTCTTATTTATATGTATTAATTCATCTCTCATACAAATAACCACATTATCAATTTTTAGTGTTTTACAATACTTAGCTAGTTCTATATTTGACGTTGTATTCTTTCCAAATTGTTTAAACCATTTATCCATTTATTTATGAGAAAGATACAATCCATTACCCCGTTTAGTTAGTTTAACACCCGCTTGAGCGATAGAGGAAAGCATATCTCCAACCAACAATCTAGCTTTATCAGGTAGACTTTCAAGTTTTTGAGCAAAATCTACAATTACACCACTTCCACTAATTTGTTTCTCCAACTCCTTGTTATGTCTTTCCAATTCTTTTTGAGCTTTTAGTTGTGCCTTCCTTTCGTTAGCAGTTTTTACCGCTGCTGAAATACCACCAGTCAATGCTCCCGCCGCACTTAAACCAGCAAATAAAGGAATTAGAAACGGGAGAAATCCTCCTCTTGACTCATCTATTGAATATTTCTTTAACATAGGTTTCGTCATTTTAATTTTAAGTGATCCAACATCATTTAGTGTTTTTACTTGTGTGTGTGTGAGTAAAACATCAATTCTTACAGCTCCTTTTCTTTGAATTGTATTAACATTAATAATACAAGGCTTTTGATTTTGAATACAAGATGTTAATTTATTAAGATTGATTTGATTAACATATACCCCAACCATTTATTTATGAGAAAAAACCTATGTGATATTAATCATAACACCATTATCTGTATTAATCTGTAATTCTGTTTCCTCCAAAAGCAAACAATATGCATTAACCTCTTCACTCTCCCCTCTTTCAATGTATAGAGAAGTATCCACTCGATTAGACTTTATAGTTTCCTTTTGAGAACTCAGGTCAATTGCGTAGATTGTATAAAGTTTTTGAAACGCAACCATATCCAAAATAGGATCATTATTACCATTACTTTCACACACCTTTTGGTAGGACTTGTAGGCTTCCGCATAATCATTTTTTTCCCAATCAATTTCCAATCTATCTCGTGGATAAAATGTGCCATCAAGAGAAACCCGAAGTTGTTTCACCTTAGCATTATCACTCAGCGCATTATTCTTATTAGTACCGTCCTCTCCATCTGGTTTTTTAAAAATGAGCCAGAGGTATCGTGGCTTTCCTTGAAGAACACCCAAATTCCAAGTGTAGGTAGTGTGTTCCAGTTTAACGTGTTGACATCTTCTTTTAAGGTATGATACATTTAGCGGTTTCTTTGAGTTAAGTCTTCTATTTAACATCTCTTCCGTTTTAAGATTAGGAGTATATTCACTGATATACCAACACAAATCATTAATAACAAATTTATTGTTGTCTCCAAAAGCATTTTCATCCCCAAAAAGCAACCTATTTACATTATCATTCCTTTGTAGTTGAAATCTAATTTTAAGACCATACAAAACTTTATCATAATCGCAAAATCCAAATATACCTTTAAGAGGTACTGCTACGGTAAAACTATTCACTGCTTTTGTTTCATCATTATACATTGACTTCCTTTGACTATAACCAGGGTCTGCGTTTGTACCCGTTGACATATCAGGAATAAAACCTTCAACAGCTCCCTTACCCATTCTATCACTAAACGAATATAGTGTAGATTTCATCATTTCAGATGTAGCAGAGACATAATCAACCGCTTCAACCTCTTGTGTTCCAATATACAGGCGGACACTGTCAAACATTTTCCAGAAGAAATCATTTACGAGTGTAGCATTAGTATTATTCGCAGCCTTAGTGAATTTAAATTTACACAGCAAGAAACTATCAGCTATATTCAAGTAAGTTTGTTGATTATTTATTTCAAAACTTTTTGTTCCGTTTGAATTCCAGTCTGTTCCTGTTATAGCATTTACCTTAAAATAGTCTTCCTTTTTAGTGGAGTTTGAAATGATAATCGTATCATCCAAATCATAGATACTATCAATCGCTTCCATACTTGTATTTATATAGCATTAAAATTGTTGAAACCCTGACCCAAGTATTTTAATGATTTTTTGTCGTTCTTGTGAAGATAGTTGAGTTTTACCTTTTTTTATTTCTTTGATTGCTTGTAATTTATGAGACTCCTTTTGAGCATCTTTTATACTCTTTATAGCACCCGCAACGGAGCCCACGGCAGAAGCAGTTGAACCAATTAGGTCTTTATGTTTAAGGATGGTTGAACCAATACCCATTAGAGTATCAATTATCCCATCTCCTTTATTTCGAAATTGATGACCTACACCTCGTTGTCTCTTAGGTTTATAGTATCCTCTACCCACATACCTTGTATAGTCTGGTGAAAGGAACATGCCCTCCCCTGTAATTATTTTATATTTTCCCAACTCGTGTTTTCTCACAATAACCATTATTTATTTATTGAAAAACTTCACGTAGGTGAATTCTGATGGATATAATTTCATCATTAAAGGATATCATACGATTATCTTGGTCGGTTATCCTAAAATTTACTCTGTATATGGTTTTTCCTGACACAGGTAAATAGACAAGATTTTTTGGTTCCATATTAAATTTATAACCAATCGGGGTTGAGTATGCACTGAATGAAAATATTGTATTTGTTCTTATTCCATCGTTATAAGCACCATCAATCAAATCACAATGAATTAATACTGAATTTATACCGGAGGATATTTGGATAACATTATCACTGTAAAACGTCCCGTTATTTTCAATCTTTTTTGAAGAGAAACCCAATAGCTCTCTAAACGAATTTTCAATCGTGAAATCAACTTTATAATTATTTTTAAGTTTAATAGTTGATTTTGAAGTGTGTTTTTGAATATCTATTACAATATTTTTTGGTTCATCACCTTTTTCTTTCATAAGGCGAGAGACTTCTGAAGATATTTGAGAAATCTCGTAAGCTCCAGGTGAAACGGTTATAGTTTTATATCCACTTCCTGGATTATAACTAAACTTGTTGTTTTTCTCTGTGATATTAAACAAGGTATTATAAGTTTCCATTGACAATAAAGATGCCTCATATGAGGTAAGGGGGTCAAGTTGTAGTGGGTAAGGGAATGAAGCTGTGTAATCGCTCGTTGTGAAATTAAAACTAAGAATTGTGCTTCTCATCTTATTTAATATCTAATAAAATATCTTTGTATTGACATTTATTAATTATTTTCATATTCATCAACTGATCTAAAATGGCTGAGGATTCATTAAAACAATTGTTGTTTCCAGCCTTCTTACTACCTAACAACAATAATAGCCTATTAACTAATTGTGATGGGTCATTTGGAAGAAAACTAACACCTGAACCAAGTTTACTTAAAGCATCAATAATATGTTTCTCCTTCTCATTCTTCTTACTTTTACCAGCAACAGAAACTCCATAATCAAGTGCATTTAACAACTCAATATATACCCTATCTTCCTCTCTTTCCATATCAAGTGGTTCCTCAAAATATTTTGAACCGCTGAATCCGGGGTTTGTTAGAAGAAACATTAATCTTGGAGTTAATTTAACATTTGGTTGAGTAGAACTCAAGAACATCAATTCATCATTAAATATCAATACCTTTTCTTCCACAAGATGAAACACTGCTGGTTCTTCTGTTGGAATGAGACCTGCTCTGGTTTTTGAACCCGCCGAATATTCATTGTTTTGAAGAGCTTCCACAACATAATTAGGGGGTTGATTTACCTCCTCAAGTTTCCGAAATAATCCCTCGTCATCATATTCTAATTCACCAAGTTCTTGTTTTGTTATCTGACTAAAATCTTTGAGCATTTGAAGTTTTTTCGGAGTAAATTCTACCGTGGGAACTGTAGGTGAGTGTTGAGTTTTCAAAAGTGGTTTAAAGAATTTCTCTTGTTTTCTTTCAAAGGCTTCTTCACCAGTTAGTTTCTGTCTCCGTTTCTTCTTTATCTCTTCCTGTTGTTTAACAACTTTTGAAACTAATTGTTGATGTTCCTTAAACTTTCTTTCTCTTTCTTCGGTATTCATTTTCTGTATTTATTTATTGAAAAATATCATTTAGTATCTCATCTTGTTTCACAACAATATATTTATATTTTCCAATCGTGTGTTTCATATAATTTTCAAATTCTTTTTTACTACATAACGTAGAGTAATTATCTCTCCAAAAATTATTTACATCTATTGAATTTAACTTAAATAAAATAAAAGTATTGGCATTGTTTCTTATTGAGCGTCGAGGGAGTTGAAAATATGATTGACTAAGATATATACAATTACAAGAAGAATGTCTCCCTCTTGTATAGTAGCTATCCATTACTGTTTGGTTTCTCTCATTAACACAATCATCAAAGATGACGAGGTTCTTTTTTGATTTATCTAAATCTTGAGGTGAAGGTATATCATCCGTATTATCACTGAGAATACAAGTTATGGGTTTCGATTTTGATTTCTGTGTATCACAAAATAATTGTATTATATCTTCAATATTATAATCATTTAGTTCGTTTTGAAGTTTAAATAAACCGATAATGTCTTCCTTTTTAAGACCCGCATTAAAACCCTGTGAGAGTAGTTGATACTCGGGTTGAAAACTTGACTTTGTAAAAATTATTAAATTATCATAATCTAAAAAATTAGGACCAAGGAGCATCTTTAAAAGTAAACAGGTTTTCCCACATCCACTTGAACCAACTATTAGACATCTCAATGAATTTGGAATGTTTTTATGGTTATTAAACTTTATCTTATTTTCCCAAACGGGTAAAAAATCATTCATTTATATATTTGGAAAACAAGTCATCTAACTTTTTTTGAGCTATTTTAGAAACTCTATATTTTATCCTGAGTTCGGGTTTAATTTCAAAATAATTCATTATTTTATTTATATAGTATCTTGTATTAACATTTCCATTAAAATTATTTTGAATAATAAATATCATTAAACCCTTATACTTTTCCTCAATACAAAGAGTCTCTTTCCTTGTAAGAAATGGTGTATTATCACCATAATGCTTAACATTCATCTCTCTTATTAATCTTGTAAAGTAATTCATTTTTGGTTCTAATTTAAAAGAGTTATATGTTTTTTTATATTTCTTATTATCATTAATTAGAATATAATCACAGAATAAACATTGTTTATATGAACCCTCATTATTAAGCCCTATTCTATCACAAGCCGGACAATTCTCTAATTTATCATATGGAGAGTCTGGAAATTCTAAATATCCTTCAGAACTTATCATATTTATAAAGTAAATTTTTACTTAAACTAAACGCAAGTTTATTCATTAATAAATACAATGTTTCAAAGCACAAAAGACAAATTTCAATCAATCTCTACTTCGGTGGAAGATATAGAAAAATATGTCAAAGATGTTAAATTGAACAAAGATAAATATGGAAATTTTTGGGTAAAACCAGTTATGGAAAATAACATGAGCCCCTCTATTTCATTTAAAGGAAGAGCTCTAACTATACCTGGAAAGACATCCATTAAAGTAAATCTAACAAAAGTTTCTCCTCTACTCCTGGCAATTTATTCAAAGCTTGAAAAAGTGATTGACCACGATACTTTGAAAAAGAATGATAAGACCATTAATAATTCTAGAGGAGACATTTGTATTTTCTTTAATAATCCAAAGGGTGTGGATCTAAGTAAAATGAATGATGTTAATATTTCTGGTGAAATGTCATTTCGTTCTATGATAGTTAGAGATTATTTAAAGATAACTTTTGATATAAAAATTGTAGAGATTGAATCTGTTAATGAAAGAAAGTATATAGATATTGATGGGAATATTTTTCTTGCTAATTAAATATGAGTCAATACAGCAGTGAAGATTTTACTATTTCATTGAACTCGGACGATAGTGGTGATAGTATTTCATTGAACTTGGACGATGGTGATGATAGTA
Source organism: Myxine glutinosa (assembly GCF_964187855.1). Taxonomy (NCBI): domain Eukaryota; kingdom Metazoa; phylum Chordata; class Myxini; order Myxiniformes; family Myxinidae; genus Myxine; species Myxine glutinosa. Next base: position 89,469 of record NW_027616965.1, read on the forward strand.
TTTCATTGAACACAGATGATAGTTATGATACTAATAGTTTGTGCTCAAATGATAGTTGTGAGAGTAGCTTTATTGATGACTCTGAGTATGATTCTGAGTATTCATGTGATAGTTATGACTTAGATGATTCTGAGTGAAAAAGTGTTTTAGTTTAAGCACAGCGATATATATAAAACGGAGCTGTAAAGCCCAAAAGTGTTTTATTTTAAGCACAGTGATATATATAAAACACCACGTTTTCTCACGCTATAAATATGGTTTATTGTGATACTTGCGAGAAGGAAGTAAAATATTATAAACAACATATTCTCACCGCAAAACATACATACAACATTTTTAACAAACTTTCCCCTCTTCCACCTGAAACAAAACACTGTTCTACATGTAATAAAAATATCCTCAAGAAAGGCTTCAAAATACATCTTAAAACAAATCTACATTTATCAAATTTTATCACAACTAAAAACTCTGATGGAGCATTCAAAGGACATATTAAAATAAGAGTCTTTAACTTCAAACCTCCTGAACCAGAGTCTATAGTTGATGCTGTAGAAATAGTTAAACCTGCTGTTCAAACGTTGATTGAAAAAACACTAAAGGAAATGAAACCACTTAAATTTTATATGGGAGTAAAATTAGAAATGACAAAGGATGAAGGAGTTATAGATGCACCATACATAAGAACTGAGCCACACTTTATATCTTCATATCAAGATTTTAAAACATCAGGAGTCTATGATGAACTTATTAAACAAGAGCAAGATGTGGATAATTCAATCGTAGGAAGTGGATTCAATATAGGAAAAATTATTTACATAGACATTCATATTCTTAAATCAGATCCTCTAAAAGCTTCTTCTTACATTGATTTACCCAGTGTTATCAAAAATAGAAAAGCAGTTATCAATATCAAAAATAAAGACAATAAATGTTTTCTCTGGTCTATTTTAGCACACTTACATCCTCCACATTTTCATGATGAAAGAGTATCTCATTATAAAAAATATGAGAATACATTAAATACAAAAGATGTAAAGTTTCCGATGACTTTAAATGATATTCCTAAATTTGAAAAGATGAATAATTTATCAGTTAATGTTTATGGTCTAACAGAAACAAACAACATTCAGGTTTTAAAGCTTTCTGACAATTGTAAACAAACTCATATTAATCTTCTATATTTTAATTCAGACGAAAATTCACATTATACATACATCAAAGATATTGCTAAATTAATAAAACCACAAGTCTGTAAGAGAACAAATAAAATATATATTTGTTTGCGTTGTCTTAACTTCTTCAATTCACAAGAAAGATTAGATAAACATTCAAATTATTGTGGTGAACATAAATCAACGGTAATCAATATGCCTAAAGAAGGCTCAAAGATCACATTCAAAGATGAAAATAAAAAGATCAAACATCCATTTGTTATATATGCTGATTTTGAAAGTATTTTAGAAAAAATTGATACTGCTTCTCCAGATCCAAAAGAATCATACACAAATAAATATCAAAAACATACTCCTTGTGGTTTTTGTTATTATATCAAATCATCCGTTGGTGATAAATATAACAAGTTAGAGATGTATAGAGGCTCAAATACCCCAGAGGAGTTTGTGAAACGACTAGAAAAAGACTGTGTTCGATTAACCAAGATAATGAGAGAAACCAATAAACCAATGTCCTTAACAAGTAAAGAAAAAAGGGAATTTATAAAAAACAATGTCTGTCATATTTGTGAGGAGAAAATTGGTAAAGGTCTAAAGGTTAGAGACCATTGTCATCTCACTGGTAAATATAGAGGTCCGGCTCATCAAAGTTGTAATATTAATTATCAACTCCCCTCTTTCATTCCTGTCTTTCTTCATAACAACGCTCATTATGATACACATCTATTTATCAAGGAACTCTCAAAGACTTCTGGAAGTATCTCAGCAATTCCAAACACGGATCAGAAATACATTTCATTCACAAAAACAATTCACACATCTCCTATTACTCATATCAGATTTCTTGATACATTTAAATTCATGGCAAGTCCATTGGTTAACTTGGTTCAAAATCTAAAAGAGTTTCCATGTCTTTCAGAGTATTTTTTAGATAAAGATTTTCTAACACAAAAGGGAATTTACCCCTATGACTATATGGACTCATTTGAGAGATTCAATGAAACACAACTTCCTTCAAAAGAAAATTTCTATAACAAATTAAACAACAGTAATATATCTGATAAAGATTATGTACACGCACAAAATGTTTGGGAAAAATATAACATCAAGAATCTTGGCGAGTATCACGATTTGTATCTCAAAACTGATGTGCTTTTATTGGCTGATGTATTTGAAGCCTTTAGATCTGTTTGTCGCACTGGATATGGATTGGATCCTGCTCACTACTACACAGCACCTGGATTGGCCTGGAGTGCGATGTTGAAAATGACAAAACAAGCTTTGGATTTGATAACCGATGTTGATATGCTTTTGATGATTGAAAAGGCAAAAAGAGGTGGAATTTCACAAGTCTGCTCGAGTAGATACGCAAAAGCAAATAACAAATATCTTCCAAATTATGATCCAACGAAAGAGAGTTCTTACTTGATGTACTATGACGCAAACAACCTGTATGGCTGGGCAATGTCTCAGGCTCTTCCTTATGGAAAACTTAGATGGGTAAAGGAAAAAGACTACAAAAACGTTTTACAAGATGTATGTATCTCTACACAAAAAGAATTGGATGAAGAAAAAGTTGGTTATTATTTTGAAATTGATTTAAAATATCCAGAGGAACTCCATAACCTACACAAAGATCTCCCATTTGCTTGTGAGAAAGAAAGTCCAAAGAAAGAATGGTTGAGTGATTATCAACGATCGTTTGATATAGGTGAATCAACAGAAAAATTACTTACTACATTATATAACAAGAAAAATTATGTTCTACACCAAAGAAATTTGCGACAATATTTATCAAAAGGTCTAAGAGTAGAGAAGATCCATAGGGTTCTAAAGTTCAATCAAAGTCATTGGTTAAAGGGGTACATTGATTTTAATACACAAAGAAGAACAGAGTCAAAAACAGATTTTGAGAAAGACTTTTATAAATTGATGAATAATGCGGTCTTTGGTAAGACTATGGAGAATGTGAGGAAAAGACAAAATATCAGACTATCAACATCTTGGGAACAAGCATCAAAATTAATTAATAGACCGAGTTTTACTCGAGCTGAGGTCTTTACTGAGAACTTTTGTGCGATCCATTTGATTAAAGAGAGTATTGAAATGAACAAACCTATTTATATTGGGACAACAATTCTTGATTTATCAAAGTCATTAATGTATGATTACTTTTATAATAACTTGAGGAAGAAATATCAAAATGATGTTAATCTACTTTATATGGATACAGATAGTTTTATTTTGAAAATTAATACCAACGATGTTTATTCAGACATGAAAAGAGACATTAATATCTATGACACGAGTAATTACAGCCCAGAGAGTGAGTTGTTCTCTTCTAAAAATAAAAAGGTGATTGGAAAGTTCAAGGATGAATTAGGAGGAAATGTCATGAGTGAATTTGTGGGATTGAGGTCAAAGGCTTATGCTTATAAATACATTGTGAATAACGTTGAAAAGACTGATAAGAAGTTAAAAGGTGTAAAGAAAAATGTTATTAAAGAAACAATAAACTTTAAGGATTATTATAACTGTTTAACAACAAAGAAAGAAGAGTTTAGAAAGATTAATGGAATAAGAAGTTATAAACATAAATTATATTCAGAAGAGATAAATAAGAAAGCATTGGGGGCCTTTGATGATAAGAGGTTTATTTTAGAAAATGGAATTGATAGTCTCCCTTATGGTTATATAAGTATATAAGTGATAAGATATATATAAGTGATAGGATATATATAAGTGATAAGTTAAAAAGGGGGGGTTGGGGATTTTAACGGGCTACCGCCGCCTTTTTTACTATTATATAAATGATAGAACCAAGTATCAACCAGACTAAAGAGTGGAGGTGTAATCAATCTTGGTATATAAATGGAAAACATAATGAATGTGAAAAATATCAAATAGGTATAATTGAAAAGGCAACTGGTAAAAAAGTTCACAAAACAAATAAGAGAATTAATTTAAATACCGGTGAATTGGGTAAAAAAGATGGAAATATTTTTGAGTGGACGGAAAACTTTGATGGTTGTCAGGAAAATATATACTTTAATTTTAAAATGGTATGTGGCACTGGAGGCGCTCAAACAAGAACATTGAGGGAGGTTTACCATTTTATCTTAGCTCAGTTAAAATATCTTAATAAAGAACCAAACTCAAACATATTTTTTGTTAATATATTAGATGGTGAAGAGAGTTGTAGGAGAATTAAATTATTTCCCACACATAAACAAATATTTGTAGGGTCGATATTTGAGTGGGTTATATTCACCAGATGATATTAAGAGTAAAAGGTTAAAAGGTCCATAAGGTCAGAAGGATCACAGGTGTTTAAGTGGTCTAATGAATAAGGATAACATGTCAAAAGGTTAGAAGGTTCGTAAAGAACAGGGTGAGAGAAATATAGGTGTTTAGGGTCAATATGGAAGTGAATGGGTCAAAGATTAATCTGCCAGATGATATGTAGAAGAAGGATGATAGGTCTATAAGAGAAAACAAATATTTGTAGTGTTTGAGTGGTCTAATGAACAACATTAAGGATAGGTACTACAGACAAAAGGTTCATAAAGATGAGGGTGGGAGAAATAGAGGTGTTTATGATTTTTGAAAAAGACAAGGGGGTAAATGACATTAGATAGGGATTTCCCATGTTAAACGGAGGTGTCCCAGAAGCAACATTATTACACTACTCACAAGTGCAAAAAGTGTTTTTTCAACACTAACACAAGTGCGAAAAGTGGTTTTTCCACACTAATACAAGTGCAAAAGTGGTTTCCTGCACCAACACAAGTGCGAAAAGTGGTTTTTCAACACTAACACAAGTGCGAAAAGTGGTTTTTCAACACTAATACAATTGCAAAAGTGGTTTCCTGCACCAACACAAATGCGAAAAGTGGTTTTTCAACACTAACACAAGTGCGAAAAGTGGTTTTTCCACACTAATACAATTGCAAAAGTGGTTTCCTGCACCAACACAAGTGCGAAAAGTGGTTTTTCGACACTAACACAAGTGCGAAAAGTGGTTTTCAACACTATCACAAGTGCAAAAAGTGTTTTTTCCACACTAATACAAGTGCAAAAGTGGTTTCCTGCACCAACACAAGTGCGAAAAGTGGTTTTTCAACACTAACACAAGTGCGAAAAGTGGTTTTTCAACACTAACACAAGTGCGAAAAGTGTTTTTTCCACACTAATACAAGTGCAAAAGTGGTTTCCTGCACCAACACAAGTGCGAAAAGTGGTTTTTCAACACTAACACAAGTGCGAAAAGTGGTTTTTCAACACCAACACAAGTGCGAAAAGTGGTTTTTCAACACTAACACAAGTGCGAAAAGTGGTTTTTCCACACTAATACAAGTGCAAAAGTGGTTTCCTGCACAAACACAAGTGCAAAAAGTGGTTTTTCAACACTAACACAAGTGTGAAAAGTAGTTTTTCAACACTATCGCAAGTGCAAAAAGTGTTTTTTCCACACTAATACAAGTGCAAAAGTGGTTTCCTGCACCAACACAAGTGCGAAAAGTGGTTTTTCAACACTATCACAAGTGCGAAAAGTGGTTTTTCAACACTAACACAAGTGCGAAAAGTGGTTTTTCCACACTAATACAAGTGCAAAAGTGGTTTCCTGCATCAACACAAGTGCGAAAAGTGGTTTTTCAACACTAACACAAGTGCGAAAAGTGGTTTTTCAACACTATCACAAGTGCAAAAAGTGTTTTTCCACACTAATACAAGTGCAAAAGTGGTTTCCTGCACCAACACAAGTGCGAAAAGTTGTTTTTCAACACTATCACAAGTGCGAAAAGTGGTTTTTCAACACTAACACAAGTGCGAAAAGTGGTTTTTCAACACTAACACAAGTGCGAAAAGTGGTTTTTCCACACTAATACAAGTGCAAAAGTGGTTTCCTGCACCAACACAAGTGCAAAAAGTGGTTTTTCAACACTAACACAAGTTCGAAAAGTGGTTTTTCAACACTATCACAAGTGCAAAAAGTGTTTTTCCACACTAATACAAGTGCAAAAGTGGTTTCCTGCACCAACACAAGTGCGAAAAGTGGTTTTTCAACACTAACACAAGTGCGAAAAGTGGTTTTTCAACACTATCACAAGTGCAAAAAGTGTTTTTTCAACACTAACACAAGTGCGAAAAGTGGTTTTTCCACACTAATACAAGTGCAAAAGTGGTTTCCTGCACCAACACAAGTGCGAAAAGTGGTTTTTCCACACTAATACAAGTGCAAAAGTGGTTTCCTGCACCAACACAAGTGCGAAAAGTGGTTTTTCAACACTAACACAAGTGCGAAAAGTGGTTTTTCAACACTATCACAAGTGCAAAAAGTGTTTTTTCCACACTAATACAAGTGCAAAAGTGGTTTCCTGCACCAACACAAGTGCAAAAAGTGGTTTTTCAACACTAACACAAGTGCAAAAAGTGGTTTTTCAACACTATCACAAGTGCAAAAAGTGTTTTTTCAACACTAACACAAGTGCGAAAAGTGGTTTTTCCACACTAATACAAGTGCAAAAGTGGTTTCCTGCACCAACACAAGTGCGAAAAGTGGTTTTTCAACACTAACACAAGTGCGAAAAGTGGTTTTTCAACACTAATACAATTGCAAAAGTGGTTTCCTGCACCAACACAAATGCGAAAAGTGGTTTTTCAACACTAACACAAGTGCGAAAAGTGGTTTTTCCACACTAATACAATTGCAAAAGTGGTTTCCTGCACCAACACAAGTGCGAAAAGTGGTTTTTCGACACTAACACAAGTGCGAAAAGTGGTTTTCAACACTATCACAAGTGCAAAAAGTGTTTTTTCCACACTAATACAAGTGCAAAAGTGGTTTCCTGCACCAACACAAGTGCGAAAAGTGGTTTTTCAACACTAACACAAGTGCGAAAAGTGGTTTTTCAACACTAACACAAGTGCGAAAAGTGTTTTTTCCACACTAATACAAGTGCAAAAGTGGTTTCCTGCACCAACACAAGTGCGAAAAGTGGTTTTTCAACACTAACACAAGTGCGAAAAGTGGTTTTTCAACACCAACACAAGTGCGAAAAGTGGTTTTTCAACACTAACACAAGTGCGAAAAGTGGTTTTTCCACACTAATACAAGTGCAAAAGTGGTTTCCTGCACCAACACAAGTGCAAAAAGTGGTTTTTCAACACTAACACAAGTGTGAAAAGTAGTTTTTCAACACTATCGCAAGTGCAAAAAGTGTTTTTTCCACACTAATACAAGTGCAAAAGTGGTTTCCTGCACCAACACAAGTGCGAAAAGTGGTTTTTCAACACTATCACAAGTGCGAAAAGTGGTTTTTCAACACTAACACAAGTGCGAAAAGTGGTTTTTCCACACTAATACAAGTGCAAAAGTGGTTTCCTGCATCAACACAAGTGCGAAAAGTGGTTTTTCAACACTAACACAAGTGCGAAAAGTGGTTTTTCAACACTATCACAAGTGCAAAAAGTGTTTTTCCACACTAATACAAGTGCAAAAGTGGTTTCCTGCACCAACACAAGTGCGAAAAGTTGTTTTTCAACACTATCACAAGTGCGAAAAGTGGTTTTTCAACACTAACACAAGTGCGAAAAGTGGTTTTTCAACACTAACACAAGTGCGAAAAGTGGTTTTTCCACACTAATACAAGTGCAAAAGTGGTTTCCTGCACCAACACAAGTGCAAAAAGTGGTTTTTCAACACTAACACAAGTTCGAAAAGTGGTTTTTCAACACTATCACAAGTGCAAAAAGTGTTTTTTCCACACTAATACAAGTGCAAAAGTGGTTTCCTGCACCAACACAAGTGCGAAAAGTGGTTTTTCAACACTAACACAAGTGCGAAAAGTGGTTTTTCAACACTATCACAAGTGCAAAAAGTGTTTTTTCAACACTAACACAAGTGCGAAAAGTGGTTTTTCCACACTAATACAAGTGCAAAAGTGGTTTCCTGCACCAACACAAGTGCGAAAAGTGGTTTTTCAACACTAACACAAGTGCGAAAAGTGGTTTTTCAACACTAATACAATTGCAAAAGTGGTTTCCTGCACCAACACAAATGCGAAAAGTGGTTTTTCAACACTAACACAAGTACGAAAAGTGGTTTTTCCACACTAATACAAGTGCAAAAGTGGTTTCCTGCACCAACACAATTGCGAAAAGTGGTTTTTCAACACTAACACAAGTGCGAAAAGTGGTTTTTCAACACTATCACATGTGCAAAAAGTGTTTTTTCCACACTAATACAAGTGCAAAAGTGGTTTCCTGCACCAACACAAGTGCGAAAAGTGGTTTTTCAACACTAACACAAGTGCGAAAAGTGGTTTTTCAACACTAACACAAGTGCGAAAAGTGGTTTTTCAACACTATCACAAGTGCAAAAAGTGTTTTTTCCACACTAATACAAGTGCAAAAGTGGTTTCCTGCACCAACACAAGTGCAAAAAGTGGTTTTTCCACACTAATACAAGTGCAAAAGTGGTTTCCTGCATCAACACAAGTGCGAAAAGTGGTTTTTCAACACTAACACAAGTGCGAAAAGTGGTTTTTCAACACTATCACAAGTGCAAAAAGTGTTTTTTCCACACTAATACAAGTGCAAAAGTGGTTTCCTGCACCAACACATGTGTGAAAAGTGGTTTTTCAACACTATCACAAGTGCGAAAAGTGGTTTTTCAACACTAACACAAGTGCGAAAAGTGGTTTTTCAACACTAACACAAGTGCGAAAAGTGGTTTTTCCACACTAATACAAGTGCAAAAGTGGTTTCCTGCACCAACACAAGTGCGAAAAGTGGTTTTTCAACACTAACACAAGTGCGAAAAGTGGTTTTTCAACACTATCACAAGTGCAAAAAGTGTTTTTTCCACACTAATACAAGTGCAAAAGTGGTTTCCTGCACCAACACAAGTGCAAAAAGTGGTTTTTCAACACTAACACAAGTGCGAAAAGTGGTTTTTCAACACTATCACAAGTGCAAAAAGTGTTTTTTCAACACTAACACAAGTGCGAAAAGTGGTTTTTCCACACTAATACAAGTGCAAAAGTGGTTTCCTGCACCAACACAAGTGGGAAAAGTGGTTTTTCAACACTAACACAAGTGCGAAAAGTGGTTTTTCAACACTAATACAATTGCAAAAGTGGTTTCCTGCACCAACACAAATGCGAAAAGTGGTTTTTCAACACTAACACAGGTGCGAAAAGTGGTTTTTCCACACTAATACAATTGCAAAAGTGGTTTCCTGCACCAACACAAGTGCGAAAAGTGGTTTTTCGACACTAACACAAGTGCGAAAAGTGGTTTTCAACACTATCACAAGTGCAAAAAGTGTTTTTTCCACACTAATACAAGTGCAAAAGTGGTTTCCTGCACCAACACAAGTGCGAAAAGTGGTTTTTCAACACTAACACAAGTGCGAAAAGTGGTTTTTCAACACTAACACAAGTGCGAAAAGTGTTTTTTCCACACTAATACAAGTGCAAAAGTGGTTTCCTGCACCAACACAAGTGCGAAAAGTGGTTTTTCAACACTAACACAAGTGCGAAAAGTGGTTTTTCAACACCAACACAAGTGCGAAAAGTGGTTTTTCAACACTAACACAAGTGCGAAAAGTGGTTTTTCCACACTAATACAAGTGCAAAAGTGGTTTCCTGCACAAACACAAGTGCGAAAAGTGGTTTTTCAACACTAACACAAGTGTGAAAAGTGGTTTTTCAACACTAACACAGGTGCGAAAAGTGTTTTTTCCACACTAATACAAGTGCAAAAGTGGTTTCCTGCACCAACACAAGTGCAAAAAGTGGTTTTTCAACACCAACACAAGTGCGAAAAGTGGTTTTTCAACACTAACACAAGTGCGAAAAGTGGTTTTTCAACACTAACACAAGTGCTAAAAGTGTTTATTTCCACACTAATACAAGTGTAAAAGTGGTTTCCTGCACCAACACAAGTGCGAAAAGTGGTTTTTCAACATTAACACAAGTGCGAAAAGTGGTTTTTCAACACTATCACAAGTGCAAAAAGTGTTTTTTCCACACTAATACAAGTGCAAAAGTAGTTTCCTGCACCAACACAAGTGCGAAAAGTGGTTTTTCAACACTAACACAAGTGCGAAAAGTGGTTTTTCAACACTAACACAAGTGCGAAAAGTGGTTTTTCAACACTAACACAAGTGCGAAAAGTGGTTTTTCCACATGAATACAAGTGCAAAAGTGGTTTCCTGCACCAACACAAGTGCGAAAAGTGGTTTTTCAACACTAACACAAGTGCGTAAAGTGGTTTTTCAACACTATCACAAGTGCAAAAAGTGTTTTTTCCACACTAATATAAGTGCAAAAGTGGTTTCCTGCACCAACACAAGTGCGAAAAGTGGTTTTTCAACACTAACACAAGTGCGAAAAGTGGTTTTTCAACACTATCACAAGTGCAAAAAGTGTTTTTTCCACACTAATACAAGTGCAAAAGTGGTTTCCTGCACCAACACAAGTGCGAAAAGTGGTTTTTCAACACTAACACAAGTGCGAAAAGTGGTTTTTCAACACTAACACAAGTGCGAAAAGTGGTTTTTCAACACTAACACAAGTGCAAAAAGTGTTTTTTCCACACTAATACAAGTGCAAAAGTGGTTTCCTGCACCAACACAAGTGCTAAAAGTGGTTTTTCAACACTAACACAAGTGCGAAAAGTGGTTTTTCAACACTAATACAAGTGCAAAAGTGGTTTCCTGCACCAACACAAGTGCGAAAAGTGGTTTTTCAACACTAACACAACTGCGAAAAGTGGTTTTTCCACACTAATACAAGTGCAAAAGTGGTTTCCTGCACCAACACAAGTGCGAAAAGTGGTTTTTCAACACTAACACAAGTGTGAAAAGTAGTTTTTCAACACTATCGCAAGTGCAAAAAGTGTTTTTTCCACACTAATACAAGTGCAAAAGTGGTTTCCTGCACCAACACAAGTGCGAAAAGTGGTTTTTCAACACTATCACAAGTGCGAAAAGTGGTTTTTCAACACTAACACAAGTGCGAAAAGTGGTTTTTCCACACTAATACAAGTGCAAAAGTGGTTTCCTGCATCAACACAAGTGCGAAAAGTGGTTTTTCAACACTAACACAAGTGCGAAAAGTGGTTTTTCAACACTATCACAAGTGCAAAAAGTGTTTTTCCACACTAATACAAGTGCAAAAGTGGTTTCCTGCACCAACACAAGTGCGAAAAGTTGTTTTTCAACACTATCACAAGTGCGAAAAGTGGTTTTTCAACACTAACACAAGTGCGAAAAGTGGTTTTTCAACACTAACACAAGTGCGAAAAGTGGTTTTTCCACACTAATACAAGTGCAAAAGTGGTTTCCTGCACCAACACAAGTGCAAAAAGTGGTTTTTCAACACTAACACAAGTTCGAAAAGTGGTTTTTCAACACTATCACAAGTGCAAAAAGTGTTTTTTCCACACTAATACAAGTGCAAAAGTGGTTTCCTGCACCAACACAAGTGCGAAAAGTGGTTTTTCAACACTAACACAAGTGCGAAAAGTGGTTTTTCAACACTATCACAAGTGCAAAAAGTGTTTTTTCAACACTAACACAAGTGCGAAAAGTGGTTTTTCCACACTAATACAAGTGCAAAAGTGGTTTCCTGCACCAACACAAGTGCGAAAAGTGGTTTTTCAACACTAACACAAGTGCGAAAAGTGGTTTTTCAACACTAATACAATTGCAAAAGTGGTTTCCTGCACCAACACAAATGCGAAAAGTGGTTTTTCAACACTAACACAAGTACGAAAAGTGGTTTTTCCACACTAATACAAGTGCAAAAGTGGTTTCCTGCACCAACACAATTGCGAAAAGTGGTTTTTCAACACTAACACAAGTGCGAAAAGTGGTTTTTCAACACTATCACATGTGCAAAAAGTGTTTTTTCCACACTAATACAAGTGCAAAAGTGGTTTCCTGCACCAACACAAGTGCGAAAAGTGGTTTTTCAACACTAACACAAGTGCGAAAAGTGGTTTTTCAACACTAACACAAGTGCGAAAAGTGGTTTTTCAACACTATCACAAGTGCAAAAAGTGTTTTTTCCACACTAATACAAGTGCAAAAGTGGTTTCCTGCACCAACACAAGTGCAAAAAGTGGTTTTTCCACACTAATACAAGTGCAAAAGTGGTTTCCTGCATCAACACAAGTGCGAAAAGTGGTTTTTCAACACTAACACAAGTGCGAAAAGTGGTTTTTCAACACTATCACAAGTGCAAAAAGTGTTTTTTCCACACTAATACAAGTGCAAAAGTGGTTTCCTGCACCAACACATGTGTGAAAAGTGGTTTTTCAACACTATCACAAGTGCGAAAAGTGGTTTTTCAACACTAACACAAGTGCGAAAAGTGGTTTTTCAACACTAACACAAGTGCGAAAAGTGGTTTTTCCACACTAATACAAGTGCAAAAGTGGTTTCCTGCACCAACACAAGTGCGAAAAGTGGTTTTTCAACACTAACACAAGTGCGAAAAGTGGTTTTTCAACACTATCACAAGTGCAAAAAGTGTTTTTTCCACACTAATACAAGTGCAAAAGTGGTTTCCTGCACCAACACAAGTGCAAAAAGTGGTTTTTCAACACTAACACAAGTGCGAAAAGTGGTTTTTCAACACTATCACAAGTGCAAAAAGTGTTTTTTCAACACTAACACAAGTGCGAAAAGTGGTTTTTCTACACTAATACAAGTGCAAAAGTGGTTTCCTGCACCAACACAAGTGGGAAAAGTGGTTTTTCAACACTAACACAAGTGCGAAAAGTGGTTTTTCAACACTAATACAATTGCAAAAGTGGTTTCCTGCACCAACACAAATGCGAAAAGTGGTTTTTCAACACTAACACAGGTGCGAAAAGTGGTTTTTCCACACTAATACAATTGCAAAAGTGGTTTCCTGCACCAACACAAGTGCGAAAAGTGGTTTTTCGACACTAACACAAGTGCGAAAAGTGGTTTTCAACACTATCACAAGTGCAAAAAGTGTTTTTTCCACACTAATACAACGGCAAAAGTGGTTTCCTGCACCAACACAAGTGCGAAAAGTGGTTTTTCAACACTAACACAAGTGCGAAAAGTGGTTTTTCAACACTAACACAAGTGCGAAAAGTGTTTTTTCCACACTAATACAAGTGCAAAAGTGGTTTCCTGCACCAACACAAGTGCGAAAAGTGGTTTTTCAACACTAACACAAGTGCGAAAAGTGGTTTTTCAACACCAACACAAGTGCGAAAAGTGGTTTTTCAACACTAACACAAGTGCGAAAAGTGGTTTTTCCACACTAATACAAGTGCAAAAGTGGTTTCCTGCACAAACACAAGTGCGAAAAGTGGTTTTTCAACACTAACACAAGTGTGAAAAGTGGTTTTTCAACACTAACACAGGTGCGAAAAGTGTTTTTTCCACACTAATACAAGTGCAAAAGTGGTTTCCTGCACCAACACAAGTGCAAAAAGTGGTTTTTCAACACCAACACAAGTGCGAAAAGTGGTTTTTCAACACTAACACAAGTGCGAAAAGTGGTTTTTCAACACTAACACAAGTGCTAAAAGTGTTTATTTCCACACTAATACAAGTGTAAAAGTGGTTTCCTGCACCAACACAAGTGCGAAAAGTGGTTTTTCAACATTAACACAAGTGCGAAAAGTGGTTTTTCAACACTATCACAAGTGCAAAAAGTGTTTTTTCCACACTAATACAAGTGCAAAAGTAGTTTCCTGCACCAACACAAGTGCGAAAAGTGGTTTTTCAACACTAACACAAGTGCGAAAAGTGGTTTTTCAACACTAACACAAGTGCGAAAAGTGGTTTTTCAACACTAACACAAGTGCGAAAAGTGGTTTTTCCACATGAATACAAGTGCAAAAGTGGTTTCCTGCACCAACACAAGTGCGAAAAGTGGTTTTTCAACACTAACACAAGTGCGTAAAGTGGTTTTTCAACACTATCACAAGTGCAAAAAGTGTTTTTTCCACACTAATATAAGTGCAAAAGTGGTTTCCTGCACCAACACAAGTGCGAAAAGTGGTTTTTCAACACTAACACAAGTGCGAAAAGTGGTTTTTCAACACTATCACAAGTGCAAAAAGTGTTTTTTCCACACTAATACAAGTGCAAAAGTGGTTTCCTGCACCAACACAAGTGCGAAAAGTGGTTTTTCAACACTAACACAAGTGCGAAAAGTGGTTTTTCAACACTAACACAAGTGCGAAAAGTGGTTTTTCAACACTAACACAAGTGCAAAAAGTGTTTTTTCCACACTAATACAAGTGCAAAAGTGGTTTCCTGCACCAACACAAGTGCTAAAAGTGGTTTTTCAACACTAACACAAGTGCGAAAAGTGGTTTTTCAACACTAATACAAGTGCAAAAGTGGTTTCCTGCACCAACACAAGTGCGAAAAGTGGTTTTTCAACACTAACACAAGTGTGAAAAGTAGTTTTTCAACACTATCGCAAGTGCAAAAAGTGTTTTTTCCACACTAATACAAGTGCAAAAGTGGTTTCCTGCACCAACACAAGTGCGAAAAGTGGTTTTTCAACACTATCACAAGTGCGAAAAGTGGTTTTTCAACACTAACACAAGTGCGAAAAGTGGTTTTTCCACACTAATACAAGTGCAAAAGTGGTTTCCTGCATCAACACAAGTGCGAAAAGTGGTTTTTCAACACTAACACAAGTGCGAAAAGTGGTTTTTCAACACTATCACAAGTGCAAAAAGTGTTTTTCCACACTAATACAAGTGCAAAAGTGGTTTCCTGCACCAACACAAGTGCGAAAAGTTGTTTTTCAACACTACCACAAGTGCGAAAAGTGGTTTTTCAACACTAACACAAGTGCGAAAAGTGGTTTTTCAACACTAACACAAGTGCGAAAAGTGGTTTTTCCACACTAATACAAGTGCAAAAGTGGTTTCCTGCACCAACACAAGTGCAAAAAGTGGTTTTTCAACACTAACACAAGTTCGAAAAGTGGTTTTTCAACACTATCACAAGTGCAAAAAGTGTTTTTTCCACACTAATACAAGTGCAAAAGTGGTTTCCTGCACCAACACAAGTGCGAAAAGTGGTTTTTCAACACTAACACAAGTGCGAAAAGTGGTTTTTCAACACTATCACAAGTGCAAAAAGTGTTTTTTCAACACTAACACAAGTGCGAAAAGTGGTTTTTCCACACTAATACAAGTGCAAAAGTGGTTTCCTGCACCAACACAAGTGCGAAAAGTGGTTTTTCAACACTAACACAAGTGCGAAAAGTGGTTTTTCAACACTAATACAATTGCAAAAGTGGTTTCCTGCACCAACACAAATGCGAAAAGTGGTTTTTCAACACTAACACAAGTGCGAAAAGTGGTTTTTCCACACTAATACAAGTGCCAAAGTGGTTTCCTGCACCAACACAATTGCGAAAAGTGGTTTTTCAACACTAACACAAGTGCGAAAAGTGATTTTTCAACACTATCACATGTGCAAAAAGTGTTTTTTCCACACTAATACAAGTGCAAAAGTGGTTTCCTGCACCAACACAAGTGCGAAAAGTGGTTTTTCAACACTAACACAAGTGCGAAAAGTGGTTTTTCAACACTAACACAAGTGCGAAAAGTGGTTTTTCAACACTATCACAAGTGCAAAAAGTGTTTTTTCCACACTAATACAAGTGCAAAAGTGGTTTCCTGCACCAACACAAGTGCAAAAAGTGGTTTTTCCACACTAATACAAGTGCAAAAGTGGTTTCCTGCATCAACACAAGTGCGAAAAGTGGTTTTTCAACACTAACACAAGTGCGAAAAGTGGTTTTTCAACACTATCACAAGTGCAAAAAGTGTTTTTTCCACACTAATACAAGTGCAAAAGTGGTTTCCTGCACCAACACATGTGTGAAAAGTGGTTTTTCAACACTATCACAAGTGCGAAAAGTGGTTTTTCAACACTAACACAAGTGCAAAAAGTGGTTTTTCAACACTAACACAAGTGCGAAAAGTGGTTTTTCCACACTAATACAAGTGCAAAAGTGGTTTCCTGCACCAACACAAGTGCGAAAAGTGGTTTTTCAACACTAACACAAGTGCGAAAAGTGGTTTTTCAACACTATCACAAGTGCAAAAAGTGTTTTTTCTACACAAATACAAGTGCAAAAGTGGTTTCCTGCACCAACACAAGTGCAAAAAGTGGTTTTTCAACACTAACACAAGTGCGAAAAGTGGTTTTTCAACACTATCACAAGTGCAAAAAGTGTTTTTTCAACACTAACACAAGTGCGAAAAGTGGTTTTTCCACACTAATACAAGTGCAAAAGTGGTTTCCTGCACCAACACAAGTGCGAAAAGTGGTTTTTCAACACTAACACAAGTGCGAAAAGTGGTTTTTCAACACTAATACAATTGCAAAAGTGGTTTCCTGCACCAACACAAATGCGAAAAGTGGTTTTTCAACACTAACACAAGTGCGAAAAGTGGTTTGTCCACACTAATACAATTGCAAAAGTGGTTTCCTGCACAAACACAAGTGCGAAAAGTGGGTTTTCGACACTAACACAAGTGCGAAAAGTGGTTTTCAACACTATCACAAGTGCAAAAAGTGTTTTTTCCACACTAATACAAGTGCAAAAGTGGTTTCCTGCACCAACACAAGTGCGAAAAGTGGTTTTTCAACACTAACACAAGTGCGAAAAGTGGTTTTTCAACACTAACACAAGTGCGAAAAGTGTTTTTTCCACACTAATACAAGTGCAAAAGTGGTTTCCTGCACCAACACAAGTGCGAAAAGTGGTTTTTCAACACTAACACAAGTGCGAAAAGTGGTTTTTCAACACCAACACAAGTGCGAAAAGTGGTTTTTCAACACTAACAAAAGTGCGAAAAGTGGTTTTTCCACACTAATACAAGTGCAAAAGTGGTTTCCTGCACAAACACAAGTGCGAAAAGTGGTTTTTCAACACTAACACAAGTGTGAAAAGTGGTTTTTCAACACTAACACAGGTGCGAAAAGTGTTTTTTCCACACTAATACAAGTGCAAAAGTGGTTTCCTGCACCAACACGAGTGCAAAAAGTGGTTTTTCAACACTAACACAAGTGCGAAAAGTGGTTTTTCAACACTAACACAAGTGCGAAAAGTGGTTTTTCAACACTAACACAAGTGCTAAAAGTGGTTTTCCACACTAATACAAGTGTAAAAGTGGTTTCCTGCACCAACACAAGTGCGAAAAGTGGTTTTTCAACATTAACACAAGTGCGAAAAGTGGTTTTTCAACACTATCACAAGTGCAAAAAGTGTTTTTTCCACACTAATACAAGTGCAAAAGTGGTTTCCTGCACCAACACAAGTGCGAAAAGTGGTTTTTCAACACTAACACAAGTGCGAAAAGTGGTTTTTCAACACTAACACAAGTGCGAAAAGTGGTTTTTCAACACTAACACAAGTGCGAAAAGTGGTTTTCCCACATGAATACAAGTGCAAAAGTGGTTTCCTGCACCAACACAAGTGCGAAAAGTGGTTTTTCAACACTAACACAAGTGCGTAAAGTGGTTTTTCAACACTATCACAAGTGCAAAAAGTGTTTTTTCCACACTAATATAAGTGCAAAAGTGGTTTCCTGCACCAACACAAGTGCAAAAAGTGGTTTTTCAACACTAACACAAGTGCGAAAAGTGTTTTTTCAACACTATCACAAGTGCAAAAAGTGTTTTTTCCACACTAATACAAGTGCAAAAGTGGTTTCCTGCACCAACACATGTGTGAAAAGTGGTTTTTCAACACTATCACAAGTGCGAAAAGTGGTTTTTCAACACTAACACAAGTGCAAAAAGTGGTTTTTCAACACTAACACAAGTGCGAAAAGTGGTTTTTCCACACTAATACAAGTGCAAAAGTGGTTTCCTGCACCAACACAAGTGCGAAAAGTGGTTTTTCAACACTAACACAAGTGCGAAAAGTGGTTTTTCAACACTATCACAAGTGCAAAAAGTGTTTTTTCTACACAAATACAAGTGCAAAAGTGGTTTCCTGCACCAACACAAGTGCAAAAAGTGGTTTTTCAACACTAACACAAGTGCGAAAAGTGGTTTTTCAACACTATCACAAGTGCAAAAAGTGTTTTTTCAACACTAACACAAGTGCGAAAAGTGGTTTTTCCACACTAATACAAGTGCAAAAGTGGTTTCCTGCACCAACACAAGTGCGAAAAGTGGTTTTTCAACACTAACACAAGTGCGAAAAGTGGTTTTTCAACACTAATACAATTGCAAAAGTGGTTTCCTGCACCAACACAAATGCGAAAAGTGGTTTTTCAACACTAACACAAGTGCGAAAAGTGGTTTGTCCACACTAATACAATTGCAAAAGTGGTTTCCTGCACAAACACAAGTGCGAAAAGTGGGTTTTCGACACTAACACAAGTGCGAAAAGTGGTTTTCAACACTATCACAAGTGCAAAAAGTGTTTTTTCCACACTAATACAAGTGCAAAAGTGGTTTCCTGCACCAACACAAGTGCGAAAAGTGGTTTTTCAACACTAACACAAGTGCGAAAAGTGGTTTTTCAACACTAACACAAGTGCGAAAAGTGTTTTTTCCACACTAATACAAGTGCAAAAGTGGTTTCCTGCACCAACACAAGTGCGAAAAGTGGTTTTTCAACACTAACACAAGTGCGAAAAGTGGTTTTTCAACACCAACACAAGTGCGAAAAGTGGTTTTTCAACACTAACAAAAGTGCGAAAAGTGGTTTTTCCACACTAATACAAGTGCAAAAGTGGTTTCCTGCACAAACACAAGTGCGAAAAGTGGTTTTTCAACACTAACACAAGTGTGAAAAGTGGTTTTTCAACACTAACACAGGTGCGAAAAGTGTTTTTTCCACACTAATACAAGTGCAAAAGTGGTTTCCTGCACCAACACGAGTGCAAAAAGTGGTTTTTCAACACTAACACAAGTGCGAAAAGTGGTTTTTCAACACTAACACAAGTGCGAAAAGTGGTTTTTCAACACTAACACAAGTGCTAAAAGTGGTTTTCCACACTAATACAAGTGTAAAAGTGGTTTCCTGCACCAACACAAGTGCGAAAAGTGGTTTTTCAACATTAACACAAGTGCGAAAAGTGGTTTTTCAACACTATCACAAGTGCAAAAAGTGTTTTTTCCACACTAATACAAGTGCAAAAGTGGTTTCCTGCACCAACACAAGTGCGAAAAGTGGTTTTTCAACACTAACACAAGTGCGAAAAGTGGTTTTTCAACACTAACACAAGTGCGAAAAGTGGTTTTTCAACACTAACACAAGTGCGAAAAGTGGTTTTCCCACATGAATACAAGTGCAAAAGTGGTTTCCTGCACCAACACAAGTGCGAAAAGTGGTTTTTCAACACTAACACAAGTGCGTAAAGTGGTTTTTCAACACTATCACAAGTGCAAAAAGTGTTTTTTCCACACTAATATAAGTGCAAAAGTGGTTTCCTGCACCAACACAAGTGCAAAAAGTGGTTTTTCAACACTAACACAAGTGCGAAAAGTGTTTTTTCAACACTATCACAAGTGCAAAAAGTGTTTTTTCCACACTAATACAAGTGCAAAAGTGGTTTCCTGCACCAACAAAAGTGCGAAAAGTGGTTTTTCAACACTAACACAATTGCGAAAAGTGGTTTTTCAACACTAACACAAGTGCGAAAAGTGGTTTTTCAACACTATCACATGTGCAAAAAGTGTTTTTTCCACACTAATACAAGTGCAAAAGTGGTTTCCTGCACCAACACAAGTGCGAAAAGTGGTTTTTCAACACTAACACAAGTGCGAAAAGTGGTTTTTCAACACTAACACAAGTGCGAAAAGTGGTTTTTCAACACTATCACAAGTGCAAAAAGTGTTTTTTCCACACTAATACAAGTGCAAAAGTGGTTTCCTGCACCAACACAAGTGCAAAAAGTGTTTTTTCCACACTAATACAAGTGCAAAAGTGGTTTCCTGCATCAACACAAGTGCGAAAAGTGGTTTTTCAACACTAACACAAGTGCGAAAAGTGGTTTTTCAACACTATCACAAGTGCAAAAAGTGTTTTTTCCACACTAATACAAGTGCAAAAGTGGTTTCCTGCACCAACACATGTGTGAAAAGTGGTTTTTCAACACTATCACAAGTGCGAAAAGTGGTTTTTCAACACTAACACAAGTGCGAAAAGTGGTTTTTCAACACTAACACAAGTGCGAAAAGTGGTTTTTCCACACTAATACAAGTGCAAAAGTGGTTTCCTGCACCAACACAAGTGCGAAAAGTGGTTTTTCAACACTAACACAAGTGCGAAAAGTGGTTTTTCAACAATATCACAAGTGCAAAAAGTGTTTTTTCCACACTAATACAAGTGCAAAAGTGGTTTCCTGCACCAACACAAGTGCAAAAAGTGGTTTTTCAACACTAACAAAAGTGCGAAAAGTGGTTTTTCAACACTATCACAAGTGCAAAAAGTGTTTTTTCAACACTAACACAAGTGCGAAAAGTGGTTTTCCACACTAATACAAGTGCAAAAGTGGTTTCCTGCACCAACACAAGTGCGAAAATTGGTTTTTCAACACTAACACAAGTGCGAAAAGTGGTTTTTCAACACTAATACAATTGCAAAAGTGGTTTCCTGCACCAACACAAATGCGAAAAGTGGTTTTTCAACACTAACACAAGTGCGAAAAGTGGTTTTTCCACACTAATACAATTGCAAAAGTGGTTTCCTGCACCAACACAAGTGCGAAAAGTGGTTTTTCGACACTAACACAAGTGCGAAAAGTGGTTTTCAACACTATCACAAGTGCAAAAAGTGTTTTTTACACACTAATACAAGTGCAAAAGTGGTTTCCTGCACCAACACAAGTGCGAAAAGTGGTTTTTCAACACTAACACAAGTGCGAAAAGTGGTTTTTCAACACTAACACAAGTGCGAAAAGTGTTTTTTCCACACTAATACAAGTGCAAAAGTGGTTTCCTGCACCAACACAAGTGCGAAAAGTGGTTTTTCAACACTAACATAAGTGCGAAAAGTGGTTTTTCAACACCAACACAAGTGCGAAAAGTGGTTTTTCAACACTAACACAAGTGCGAAAAGTGGTTTTTCCACACTAATACAAGTGCAAAAGTGGTTTCCTGCACAAACACAAGTGCGAAAAGTGGTTTTTCAACACTAACACAAGTGTGAAAAGTGGTTTTTCAACACTAACACAGGTGCGAAAAGTGTTTTTTCCACACTAATACAAGTGCAAAAGTGGTTTCCTGCACCAACACAAGTGCAAAAAGTGGTTTTTCAACACTAACACAAGTGCGAAAAGTGGTTTTTCAACACTAACACAAGTGCGAAAAGTGGTTTTTCAACACTAACACAAGTGCTAAAAGTGGTTTTTCCACACTAATACAAGTGTAAAAGTGGTTTCCTGCACCAACACAAGTGCAAAAAGTGGTTTTTCAACATTAACACAAGTGCGAAAAGTGGTTTTTCAACACTATCACAAGTGCAAAAAGTGTTTTTTCCACAGTAATACAAGTGCAAAAGTGGTTTCCTGCACCAACACAAGTGCGAAAAGTGGTTTTTCAACACTAACACAAGTGCGAAAAGTGGTTTTTCAACACTAACACAAGTGCGAAAAGTGGTTTTTCAACACTAACACAAGTGCGAAAAGTGGTTTTCCCACATGAATACAAGTGCAAAAGTAGTTTCCTGCACCAACACAAGTGCGAAAAGTGGTTTTTCAACACTAACACAAGTGCGTAAAGTGGTTTTTCAACACTATCACAAGTGCAAAAAGTGTTTTTTCCACACTAATATAAGTGCAAAAGTGGTTTCCTGCACCAACACAAGTGCGAAAAGTGGTTTTTCAACACTAACACAAGTGCGAAAAGTGGGTTTTCAACACTATCACAAGTGCAAAAAGTGTTTTTTCCACACTAATACAAGTGCAAAAGTGGTTTCCTGCACCAACACAAGTGCGAAAAGTGGTTTTTCAACACTAACACAAGTGCGAAAAGTGGTTTTTCAACACTAACACAAGTGCGAAAAGTGGTTTTTCAACACTAACACAAGTGCAAAAAGTGTTTTTTCCACACTAATACAAGTGCAAAAGTGGTTTCCTGCACCAACACAAGTGCTAAAAGTTGTTTTTTCAACACTAACACAAGTGCGAAAAGTGGTTTTTCCACACTAATACAAGTGCAAAAGTGGTTTCCTGCACCAACACAAGTGCAAAAAGTGGTGTTTCAACACTAACACAAGTGCGAAAAGTGGTTTTTCAACACTAACACAAGTGCGAAAAGTGATTTTTCAACACTAACACAAGTGCTAAAAGTGGTTTTTCCACACTAATACAAGTGTAAAAGTGGTTTCCTGCACCAACACAAGTGCGAAAAGTGGTTTTTCAACATTAACACAAGTGCGAAAAGTGGTTTTTCAACACTATCACAAGTGCAAAAAGTGTTTTTTCCACACTAATACAAGTGCAAAAGTGGTTTCCTGCACCAACACAAGTGCGAAAAGTGGTTTTTCAACACTAACACAAGTGCGAAAAGTGGTTTTTCAACACTAACACAAGTGCGAAAAGTGGTTTTTCAACACTAACACAAGTGCGAAAAGTGGTTTTCCCACATGAATACAAGTGCAAAAGTGGTTTCCTGCACCAACACAAGTGCGAAAAGTGGTTTTTCAACACTAACACAAGTGCGTAAAGTGGTTTTTCAACACTATCACAAGTGCAAAAAGTGTTTTTTCCACACTAATATAAGTGCAAAAGTGGTTTCCTGCACCAACACAAGTGCGAAAAGTGGTTTTTCAACACTAACACAAGTGCGAAAAGTGGTTTTTCAACACTATCACAAGTGCAAAAAGTGTTTTTTCCACACTAATACAAGTGCAAAAGTGGTTTCCTGCACCAACACAAGTGCGAAAAGTGGTTTTTCAACACTAACACAATTGCGAAAAGTGGTTTTTCAACACTAACACAAGTGCGAAAAGTGGTTTTTCAACACTATCACATGTGCAAAAAGTGTTTTTTCCACACTAATACAAGTGCAAAAGTGGTTTCCTGCACCAACACAAGTGCGAAAAGTGGTTTTTCAACACTAACACAAGTGCGAAAAGTGGTTTTTCAACACTAACACAAGTGCGAAAAGTGGTTTTTCAACACTATCACAAGTGCAAAAAGTGTTTTTTCCACATTAATACAAGTGCAAAAGCGGTTTCCTGCACCAACACAAGTGCAAAAAGTGGTTTTTCCACACTAATACAAGTGCAAAAGTGGTTTCCTGCATCAACACAAGTGCGAAAAGTGGTTTTTCAACACTAACACAAGTGCGAAAAGTGGTTTTTCAACACTATCACAAGTGCAAAAAGTGTTTTTTCCACACTAATACAAGTGCAAAAGTGGTTTCCTGCACCAACACATGTGTGAAAAGTGGTTTTTCAACACTATCACAAGTGCGAAAAGTGGTTTTTCAACACTAACACAAGTGCGAAAAGTGGTTTTTCAACACTAACACAAGTGCGAAAAGTGGTTTTTCCACACTAATACAAGTGCAAAAGTGGTTTCCTGCACCAACACAAGTGCGAGAAGTGGTTTTTCAACACTAACACAAGTGCGAAAAGTGGTTTTTCAACACTATCACAAGTGCAAAAAGTGTTTTTTCCACACTAATACAAGTGCAAAAGTGGTTTCCTGCACCAACACAAGTGCAAAAAGTGGTTTTTCAACACTAACACAAGTGCGAAAAGTGGTTTTTCAACACTATCACAAGTGCAAAAAGTGTTTTTTCAACACTAACGCAAGTGCGAAAAGTGGTTTTTCCACACTAATACAAGTGCAAAAGTGGTTTCCTGCACCAACACAAGTGCGAAAAGTGGTTTTTCAACACTAACACAAGTGCGAAAAGTGGTTTTTCAACACTAATACAATTGCAAAAGTGGTTTCCTGCACCAACACAAATGCGAAAAGTGGTTTTTCAACACTAACACAAGTGCGAAAAGTGGTTTTTCCACACTAATACAATTGCAAAAGTGGTTTCCTGCCCCAACACAAGTGCGAAAAGTGGTTTTTCGACACTAACACAAGTGCGAAAAGTGGTTTTCAACACTATCACAAGTGCAAAAAGTGTTTTTTCCACACTAATACAAGTGCAAAAGTGGTTTCCTGCACCAACACAAGTGCGAAAAGTGGTTTTTCAACACTAACACAAGTGCGAAAAGTGGTTTTTCAACACTAACACAAGTGCGAAAAGTGTTTTTTCCACACTAATACAAGTGCAAAAGTGGTTTCCTGCACCAACACAAGTGCGAAAAGTGGTCTTTCAACACTAACACAAGTGCGAAAAGTGGTTTTTCAACACCAACACAAGCGCGAAAAGTGGTTTTTCAACACTAACACAAGTGCGAAAAGTGGTTTTTCCACACTAATACAAGTGCAAAAGTGGTTTCCTGCACAAACACAAGTGCGAAAAGTGGTTTTTCAACACTAACACAAGTGTGAAAAGTGGTTTTTCAACACTAACACAGGTGCGAAAAGTGTTTTTTCCACACTAATACAAGTGCAAAAGTGGTTTCCTGCACCAACACAAGTGCAAAAAGTGGTTTTTCAACACTAACACAAGTGCGAAAAGTGGTTTTTCAACACTAACACAAGTGCGAAAAGTGGTTTTTCAACACTAACACAAGTGCTAAAAGTGGTTTTTCCACACTAATACAAGTGTAAAAGTGGTATCCTGCACCAACACAAGTGCGAAAAGTGGTTTTTCAACATTAACACAAGTGCGAAAAGTGGTTTTTCAACACTATCACAAGTGCAAAAAGTGTTTTTTCCACACTAATACAAGTGCAAAAGTGGTTTCCTGCACCAACACAAGTGCGAAAAGTGGTTTTTCAACACTAACACAAGTGCGAAAAGTGGTTTTTCAACACTAACACAAGTGCGAAAAGTGATTTTTCAACACTAACACAAGTGCGAAAAGTGGTTTTCCCACATGAATACAAGTGCAAAAGTGGTTTCCTGCACCAACACAAGTGCGAAAAGTGGTTTTTCAACACTAACACAAGTGCGTAAAGTGGTTTTTCAACACTATCACAAGTGCAAAAAGTGTTTTTTCCACACTAATATAAGTGCAAAAGTGGTTTCCTGCACCAACACAAGTGCGAAAAGTGGTTTTTCAACACTAACACAAGTGCGAAAAGTGGTTTTTCAACACTATCACAAGTGCAAAAAGTGTTTTTTCCACACTAATACAAGTGCAAAAGTGGTTTCCTGCACCAACACAAGTGCGAAAAGTGGTTTTTCAACACTCACACAAGTGCGAAAAGTGGTTTTTCAACACTAACACAAGTGCGAAAAGTGGTTTTTCAACACTAACACAAGTGCAAAAAGTGTTTTTTCCACACTAATACAAGTGCAAAAGTGGTTTCCTGCACCAACACAAGTGCTAAAAGTGGTTTTTCAACACTAACACAAGTGCGAAAAGTGGTTTTTCAACACTAATACAAGTGCAAAAGTGGTTTCCTGCACCAACACAAGTGCGAAAAGTGGTTTTTCAACACTAACACAACTGCGAAAAGTGGTTTTTCCACACTAATACAAGTGCAAAAGTGGTTTCCTGCACCAACACAAGTGCGAAAAGTGGTTTTTCAACACTAACACAAGTGTGAAAAGTAGTTTTTCAACACTATCGCAAGTGCAAAAAGTGTTTTTTCCACACTAATACAAGTGCAAAAGTGGTTTCCTGCACCAACACAAGTGCGAAAAGTGGTTTTTCAACACTATCACAAGTGCGAAAAGTGGTTTTTCAACACTAACACAAGTGCGAAAAGTGGTTTTTCCACACTAATACAAGTGCAAAAGTGGTTTCCTGCATCAACACAAGTGCGAAAAGTGGTTTTTCAACACTAACACAAGTGCGAAAAGTGGTTTTTCAACACTATCACAAGTGCAAAAAGTGTTTTTCCACACTAATACAAGTGCAAAAGTGGTTTCCTGCACCAACACAAGTGCGAAAAGTTGTTTTTCAACACTATCACAAGTGCGAAAAGTGGTTTTTCAACACTAACACAAGTGCGAAAAGTGGTTTTTCAACACTAACACAAGTGCGAAAAGTGGTTTTTCCACACTAATACAAGTGCAAAAGTGGTTTCCTGCACCAACACAAGTGCAAAAAGTGGTTTTCAACACTAACACAAGTTCGAAAAGTGGTTTTTCAACACTATCACAAGTGCAAAAAGTGTTTTTTCCACACTAATACAAGTGCAAAAGTGGTTTCCTGCACCAACACAAGTGCGAAAAGTGGTTTTTCAACACTAACACAAGTGCGAAAAGTGGTTTTTCAACACTATCACAAGTGCAAAAAGTGTTTTTTCAACACTAACACAAGTGCGAAAAGTGGTTTTTCCACACTAATACAAGTGCAAAAGTGGTTTCCTGCACCAACACAAGTGCGAAAAGTGGTTTTTCAACACTAACACAAGTGCGAAAAGTGGTTTTTCAACACTAATACAATTGCAAAAGTGGTTTCCTGCACCAACACAAATGCGAAATGTGGTTTTTCAACACTAACACAAGTGCGAAAAGTGGTTTTTCCACACTAATACATGTGCAAAAGTGGTTTCCTGCACCAACACAATTGCAAAAAGTGGTTTTTCAACACTAACACAAGTGCGAAAAGTGGTTTTTCAACACTATCACATGTGCAAAAAGTGTTTTTTCCACACTAATACAAGTGCAAAAGTGGTTTCCTGCACCAACACAAGTGCGAAAAGTGGTTTTTCAACACTAACACAAGTGCGAAAAGTGGTTTTTCAACACTAACACAAGTGCGAAAAGTGGTTTTTCAACACTATCACAAGTGCAAAAAGTGTTTTTTCCACACTAATACAAGTGCAAAAGTGGTTTCCTGCACCAACACAAGTGCAAAAAGTGGTTTTTCCACACTAATACAAGTGCAAAAGTGGTTTCCTGCATCAACACAAGTGCGAAAAGTGGTTTTTCAACACTAACACAAGTGCGAAAAGTGGTTTTTCAACACTATCACAAGTGCAAAAAGTGTTTTTTCCACACTAATACAAGTGCAAAAGTGGTTTCCTGCACCAACACAAGTGCGAAAAGTGGTTTTTCAACACTAACACAAGTGCGAAAAGTGGTTTTTCAACACTAACACAAGTGCGAAAAGTGTTTTTTCCACACTAATACAAGTGCAAAAGTGGTTTCCTGCACCAACACAAGTGCGAAAAGTGGTTTTTCAACACTAACACAAGTGCGAAAAGTGGTTTTTCAACACTAATACAATTGCAAAAGTGGTTTCCTGCACCAACACAAGTGCGAAAAGTGGTTTTTCAACACTATCACATGTGCAAAAAGTGTTTTTTCCACACTAATACAAGTGCAAAAGTGGTTTCCTGCACCAACACAAGTGCGAAAAGTGGTTTTTCAACACTAACACAAGTGCGAAAAGTGGTTTTTCAACACTAACACAAGTGCGAAAAGTGTTTTTTCCACACTAATACAAGTGCAAAAGTGGTTTCCTGCACCAACACAAGTGCGAAAAGTGGTTTTTCAACACTAACACAAGTGTGAAAAGTGGTTTTTCAACACTAATACAATTGCAAAAGTGGTTTCCTGCACCAACACAAGTGCGAAAAGTGGTTTTTCAACACTATCACATGTGCAAAAAGTGTTTTTTCCACACTAATACAAGTGCAAAAGTGGTTTCCTGCACCAACACAAGTGCGAAAAGTGGTTTTTCAACACTAACACAAGTGCGAAAAGTGGTTTTTCAACACTAACACAAGTGCGAAAAGTGGTTTTTCAACACTATCACAAGTGCAAAAAGTGTTTTTTCCACACTAATACAAGTGCAAAAGCGGTTTCCTGCACCAACACAAGTGCAAAAAGTGGTTTTTCCACACTAATACAAGTGCAAAAGTGGTTTCCTGCATCAACACAAGTGCGAAAAGTGGTTTTTCAACACTAACACAAGTGCGAAAAGTGGTTTTTCAACACTATCGCAAGTGCAAAAAGTGTTTTTTCCACACTAATACAAGTGCAAAAGTGGTTTCCTGCACCAACACATGTGTGAAAAGTGGTTTTTCAACACTATCACAAGTGCGAAAAGTGGTTTTTCAACACTAACACAAGTGCGAAAAGTGGTTTTTCAACACTAACACAAGTGCGAAAAGTGGTTTTTCCACACTAATACAAGTGCAAAAGTGGTTTCCTGCACCAACACAAGTGCGAAAAGTGGTTTTTCAACACTAACACAAGTGCGAAAAGTGGTTTTTCAACACTATCACAAATGCAAAAAGTGTTTTTTCCACACTAATACAAGTGCAAAAGTGGTTTCCTGCACCAACACAAGTGCAAAAAGTGGTTTTTCAACACTAACACAAGTGCGAAAAGTGGTTTTTCAACACTATCACAAGTGCAAAAAGTGTTTTTTCAACACTAACACAAGTGCGAAAAGTGGTTTTTCCACACTAATACAAGTGCAAAAGTGGTTTCCTGCACCAACACAAGTGCGAAAAGTGGTTTTTCAACACTAACACAAGTGCGAAAAGTGGTTTTTCAACACTAATACAATTGCAAAAGTGGTTTCCTGCACCAACACAAATGCGAAAAGTGGTTTTTCAACACTAACACAAGTGCAAAAAGTGGTTTTTCCACACTAATACAATTGCAAAAGTGGTTTCCTGCCCCAACACAAGTGCGAAAAGGGGTTTTTCGACACTAACACAAGTGCGAAAAGTGGTTTTCAACACTATCACAAGTGCAAAAAGTGTTTTTTCCACACTAATACAAGTGCAAAAGTGGTTTCCTGCACCAACACAAGTGCGAAAAGTGGTTTTTCAACACTAACACAAGTGCGAAAAGTGGTTTTTCAACACTAACACAAGTGCGAAAAGTGTTTTTTCCACACTAATACAAGTGCAAAAGTGGTTTCCTGCACCAACACAAGTGCGAAAAGTGGTTTTTCAACACTAACACAAGTGCGAAAAGTGGTTTTTCAACACCAACACAAGTGCGAAAAGTGGTTTTTCAACACTAACACAAGTGCGAAAAGTGGTTTTTCCACACTAATACAAGTGCAAAAGTGGTTTCCTGCACAAACACAAGTGCGAAAAGTGGTTTTTCAACACTAACACAAGTGTGAAAAGTGGTTTTTCAACACTAATACAAGTGCAAAAGTGGTTTCCTGCACCAACACAAGTGCGAAAAGTGGTTTTTCAACACTAACACAACTGCGAAAAGTGGTTTTTCCACACTAATACAAGTGCAAAAGTGGTTTCCTGCACCAACACAAGTGCGAAAAGTGGTTTTTCAACACTAACACAAGTGTGAAAAGTAGTTTTTCAACACTATCGCAAGTGCAAAAAGTGTTTTTTCCACACTAATACAAGTGCAAAAGTGGTTTCCTGCACCAACACAAGTGCGAAAAGTGGTTTTTCAACACTATCACAAGTGCGAAAAGTGGTTTTTCAACACTAACACAAGTGCGAAAAGTGGTTTTTCCACACTAATACAAGTGCAAAAGTGGTTTCCTGCATCAACACAAGTGCGAAAAGTGGTTTTTCAACACTAACACAAGTGCGAAAAGTGGTTTTTCAACACTATCACAAGTGCAAAAAGTGTTTTTCCACACTAATACAAGTGCAAAAGTGGTTTCCTGCACCAACACAAGTGCGAAAAGTTGTTTTTCAACACTATCACAAGTGCGAAAAGTGGTTTTTCAACACTAACACAAGTGCGAAAAGTGGTTTTTCAACACTAACACAAGTGCGAAAAGTGGTTTTTCCACACTAATACAAGTGCAAAAGTGGTTTCCTGCACCAACACAAGTGCAAAAAGTGGTTTTCAACACTAACACAAGTTCGAAAAGTGGTTTTTCAACACTATCACAAGTGCAAAAAGTGTTTTTTCCACACTAATACAAGTGCAAAAGTGGTTTCCTGCACCAACACAAGTGCGAAAAGTGGTTTTTCAACACTAACACAAGTGCGAAAAGTGGTTTTTCAACACTATCACAAGTGCAAAAAGTGTTTTTTCAACACTAACACAAGTGCGAAAAGTGGTTTTTCCACACTAATACAAGTGCAAAAGTGGTTTCCTGCACCAACACAAGTGCGAAAAGTGGTTTTTCAACACTAACACAAGTGCGAAAAGTGGTTTTTCAACACTAATACAATTGCAAAAGTGGTTTCCTGCACCAACACAAATGCGAAAAGTGGTTTTTCAACACTAACACAAGTGCGAAAAGTGGTTTTTCCACACTAATACACGTGCAAAAGTGGTTTCCTGCACCAACACAATTGCAAAAAGTGGTTTTTCAACACTAACACAAGTGCGAAAAGTGGTTTTTCAACACTATCACATGTGCAAAAAGTGTTTTTTCCACACTAATACAAGTGCAAAAGTGGTTTCCTGCACCAACACAAGTGCGAAAAGTGGTTTTTCAACACTAACACAAGTGCGAAAAGTGGTTTTTCAACACTAACACAAGTGCGAAAAGTGGTTTTTCAACACTATCACAAGTGCAAAAAGTGTTTTTTCCACACTAATACAAGTGCAAAAGTGGTTTCCTGCACGAACACAAGTGCAAAAAGTGGTTTTTCCACACTAATACAAGTGCAAAAGTGGTTTCCTGCATCAACACAAGTGCGAAAAGTGGTTTTTCAACACTAACACAAGTGCGAAAAGTGGTTTTTCAACACTATCACAAGTGCAAAAAGTGTTTTTTCCACACTAATACAAGTGCAAAAGTGGTTTCCTGCACCAACACAAGTGCGAAAAGTGGTTTTTCAACACTAACACAAGTGCGAAAAGTGGTTTTTCAACACTAACACAAGTGCGAAAAGTGTTTTTCCACACTAATACAAGTGCAAAAGTGGTTTCCTGCACCAACACAAGTGCGAAAAGTGGTTTTTCAACACTAACACAAGTGCGAAAAGTGGTTTTTCAACACTAATACAATTGCAAAAGTGGTTTCCTGCACCAACACAAGTGCGAAAAGTGGTTTTTCAACACTATCACATGTGCAAAAAGTGTTTTTTCCACACTAATACAAGTGCAAAAGTGGTTTCCTGCACCAACACAAGTGCGAAAAGTGGTTTTTCAACACTAACACAAGTGCGAAAAGTGGTTTTTCAACACTAACACAAGTGCGAAAAGTGTTTTTTCCACACTAATACAAGTGCAAAAGTGGTTTCCTGCACCAACACAAGTGCGAAAAGTGGTTTTTCAACACTAACACAAGTGCGAAAAGTGGTTTTTCAACACTAATACAATTGCAAAAGTGGTTTCCTGCACCAACACAAGTGCGAAAAGTGGTTTTTCAACACTATCACATGTGCAAAAAGTGTTTTTTCCACACTAATACAAGTGCAAAAGTGGTTTGCTGCACCAACACAAGTGCGAAAAGTGGTTTTTCAACACTAACACAAGTGCGAAAAGTGGTTTTTCAACACTAACACAAGTGCGAAAAGTGGTTTTTCAACACTATCACAAGTGCAAAAAGTGTTTTTTCCACACTAATACAAGTGCAAAAGCGGTTTCCTGCACCAACACAAGTGCAAAAAGTGGTTTTTCCACACTAATACAAGTGCAAAAGTGGTTTCCTGCATCAACACAAGTGCGAAAAGTGGTTTTTCAACACTAACACAAGTGCGAAAAGTGGTTTTTCAACACTATCGCAAGTGCAAAAAGTGTTTTTTCCACACTAATACAAGTGCAAAAGTGGTTTCCTGCACCAACACATGTGTGAAAAGTGGTTTTTCAACACTATCACAAGTGCGAAAAGTGGTTTTTCAACACTAACACAAGTGCGAAAAGTGGTTTTTCAACACTAACACAAGTGCGAAAAGTGGTTTTTCCACACTAATACAAGTGCAAAAGTGGTTTCCTGCACCAACACAAGTGCGAAAAGTGGTTTTTCAACACTAACACAAGTGCGAAAAGTGGTTTTTCAACACTATCACAAGTGCAAAAAGTGTTTTTTCCACACTAATACAAGTGCAAAAGTGGTTTCCTGCACCAACACAAGTGCAAAAAGTGGTTTTTCAACACTAACACAAGTGCGAAAAGTGGTTTTTCAACACTATCACAAGTGCAAAAAGTGTTTTTTCAACACTAACACAAGTGCGAAAAGTGGTTTTTCCACACTAATACAAGTGCAAAAGTGGTTTCCTGCACCAACACAAGTGCGAAAAGTGGTTTTTCAACACTAACACAAGTGCGAAAAGTGGTTTTTCAACACTAATACAATTGCAAAAGTGGTTTCCTGCACCAACACAAATGCGAAAAGTGGTTTTTCAACACTAACACAAGTGCGAAAAGTGGTTTTTCCACACTAATACAATTGCAAAAGTGGTTTCCTGCCCCAACACAAGTGCGAAAAGTGGTTTTTCGACACTAACACAAGTGCGAAAAGTGGTTTTCAACACTATCACAAGTGCAAAAAGTGTTTTTTCCACACTAATACAAGTGCAAAAGTGGTTTCCTGCACCAACACAAGTGCGAAAAGTGGTTTTTCAACACTAACACAAGTGCGAAAAGTGGTTTTTCAACACTAACACAAGTGCGAAAAGTGTTTTTTCCACACTAATACAAGTGCAAAAGTGGTTTCCTGCACCAACACAAGTGCGAAAAGTGGTTTTTCAACACTAACACAAGTGCGAAAAGTGGTTTTTCAACACCAACACAAGTGCGAAAAGTGGTTTTTCAACACTAACACAAGTGCGAAAAGTGGTTTTTCCACACTAATACAAGTGCAAAAGTGGTTTCCTGCACAAACACAAGTGCGAAAAGTGGTTTTTCAACACTAACACAAGTGTGAAAAGTGGTTTTTCAACACTAACACAGGTGCGAAAAGTGTTTTTTCCACACTAATACAAGTGCAAAAGTGGTTTCCTGCACCAACACAAGTGCAAAAAGTGGTTTTTCAACACTAACACAAGTGCGAAAAGTGGTTTTTCAACACTAACACAAGTGCGAAAAGTGGTTTTTCAACACTAACACAAGTGCTAAAAGTGGTTTTTCCACACTAATACAAGTGTAAAAGTGGTATCCTGCACCAACACAAGTGCGAAAAGTGGTTTTTCAACATTAACACAAGTGCGAAAAGTGGTTTTTCAACACTATCACAAGTGCGAAAAGTGTTTTTTCCACACTAATACAAGTGCAAAAGTGGTTTCCTGCACCAACACAAGTGCGAAAAGTGGTTTTTCAACACTAACACAAGTGCGAAAAGTGGTTTTTCAACACTAACACAAGTGCGAAAAGTGGTTTTTCAACACTAACACAAGTGCGAAAAGTGGTTTTCCCACATGAATACAAGTGCAAAAGTGGTTTCCTGCACCAACACAAGTGCGAAAAGTGGTTTTTCAACACTAACACAAGTGCGTAAAGTGGTTTTTCAATACTATCACAAGTGCAAAAAGTGTTTTTTCCACACTAATATAAGTGCAAAAGTGGTTTCCTGCACCAACACAAGTGCGAAAAGTGGTTTTTCAACACTAACACAAGTGCGAAAAGTGGTTTTTCAACACTATCACAAGTGCAAAAAGTGTTTTTTCCACACTAATACAAGTGCAAAAGTGGTTTCCTGCACCAACACAAGTGCAAAAAGTGGTTTTTCAACACTAACACAAGTGCGAAAAGTGGTTTTTCAACACTAACACAAGTGCGAAAAGTGGTTTTTCAACACTAACACAAGTGCAAAAAGTGTTTTTTCCACACTAATACAAGTGCAAAAGTGGTTTCCTGCACCAACACAAGTGCTAAAAGTGGTTTTTCAACACTAACACAAGTGCGAAAAGTGGTTTTTCAACACTAATACAAGTGCAAAAGTGGTTTCCTGCACCAACACAAGTGCGAAAAGTGGTTTTTCAACACTAACACAACTGCGAAAAGTGGTTTTTCCACACTAATACAAGTGCAAAAGTGGTTTCCTGCACCAACACAAGTGCGAAAAGTGGTTTTTCAACACTAACACAAGTGTGAAAAGTAGTTTTTCAACACTATCGCAAGTGCAAAAAGTGTTTTTTCCACACTAATACAAGTGCAAAAGTGGTTTCCTGCACCAACACAAGTGCGAAAAGTGGTTTTTCAACACTATCACAAGTGCGAAAAGTGGTTTTTCAACACTAACACAAGTGCGAAAAGTGGTTTTTCCACACTAATACAAGTGCAAAAGTGGTTTCCTGCATCAACACAAGTGCGAAAAGTGGTTTTTCAACACTAACACAAGTGCGAAAAGTGGTTTTTCAACACTATCACAAGTGCAAAAAGTGTTTTTCCACACTAATACAAGTGCAAAAGTGGTTTCCTGCACCAACACAAGTGCGAAAAGTTGTTTTTCAACACTATCACAAGTGCGAAAAGTGGTTTTTCAACACTAACACAAGTGCGAAAAGTGGTTTTTCAACACTAACACAAGTGCGAAAAGTGGTTTTTCCACACTAATACAAGTGCAAAAGTGGTTTCCTGCACCAACACAAGTGCAAAAAGTGGTTTTCAACACTAACACAAGTTCGAAAAGTGGTTTTTCAACACTATCACAAGTGCAAAAAGTGTTTTTTCCACACTAATACAAGTGCAAAAGTGGTTTCCTGCACCAACACAAGTGCGAAAAGTGGTTTTTCAACACTAACACAAGTGCGAAAAGTGGTTTTTCAACACTATCACAAGTGCAAAAAGTGTTTTTTCAACACTAACACAAGTGCGAAAAGTGGTTTTTCCACACTAATACAAGTGCAAAAGTGGTTTCCTGCACCAACACAAGTGCGAAAAGTGGTTTTTCAACACTAACACAAGTGCGAAAAGTGGTTTTTCAACACTAATACAATTGCAAAAGTGGTTTCCTGCACCAACACAAATGCGAAAAGTGGTTTTTCAACACTAACACAAGTGCGAAAAGTGGTTTTTCCACACTAATACAAGTGCAAAAGTGGTTTCCTGCACCAACACAATTGCAAAAAGTGGTTTTTCAACACTAACACAAGTGCGAAAAGTGGTTTTTCAACACTATCACATGTGCAAAAAGTGTTTTTTCCACACTAATACAAGTGCAAAAGTGGTTTCCTGCACCAACACAAGTGCAAAAAGTGGTTTTTCCACACTAATACAAGTGCAAAAGTGGTTTCCTGCATCAACACAAGTGCGAAAAGTGGTTTTTCAACACTAACACAAGTGCGAAAAGTGGTTTTTCAACACTATCGCAAGTGCAAAAAGTGTTTTTTCCACACTAATACAAGTGCAAAAGTGGTTTCCTGCACCAACACATGTGTGAAAAGTGGTTTTTCAACACTATCACAAGTGCGAAAAGTGGTTTTTCAACACTAACACAAGTGCGAAAAGTGGTTTTTCAACACTAACACAAGTGCGAAAAGTGGTTTTTCCACACTAATACAAGTGCAAAAGTGGTTTCCTGCACCAACACAAGTGCGAAAAGTGGTTTTTCAACACTAACACAAGTGCGAAAAGTGGTTTTTCAACACTATCACAAGTGCAAAAAGTGTTTTTTCCACACTAATACAAGTGCAAAAGTGGTTTCCTGCACCAACACAAGTGCAAAAAGTGGTTTTTCAACACTAACACAAGTGCGAAAAGTGGTTTTTCAACACTATCACAAGTGCAAAAAGTGTTTTTTCAACACTAACACAAGTGCGAAAAGTGGTTTTTCCACACTAATACAAGTGCAAAAGTGGTTTCCTGCACCAACACAAGTGCGAAAAGTGGTTTTTCAACACTAACACAAGTGCGAAAAGTGGTTTTTCAACACTAATACAATTGCAAAAGTGGTTTCCTGCACCAACACAAATGCGAAAAGTGGTTTTTCAACACTAACACAAGTGCGAAAAGTGGTTTTTCCACACTAATACAATTGCAAAAGTGGTTTCCTGCCCCAACACAAGTGCGAAAAGTGGTTTTTCGACACTAACACAAGTGCGAAAAGTGGTTTTCAACACTATCACAAGTGCAAAAAGTGTTTTTTCCACACTAATACAAGTGCAAAAGTGGTTTCCTGCACCAACACAAGTGCGAAAAGTGGTTTTTCAACACTAACACAAGTGCGAAAAGTGGTTTTTCAACACTAACACAAGTGCGAAAAGTGTTTTTTCCACACTAATACAAGTGCAAAAGTGGTTTCCTGCACCAACACAAGTGCGAAAAGTGGTTTTTCAACACTAACACAAGTGCGAAAAGTGGTTTTTCAACACCAACACAAGTGCGAAAAGTGGTTTTTCAACACTAACACAAGTGCGAAAAGTGGTTTTTCCACACTAATACAAGTGCAAAAGTGGTTTCCTGCACAAACACAAGTGCGAAAAGTGGTTTTTCAACACTAACACAAGTGCGAAAAGTGGTTTTTCAACACTAATACAAGTGCAAAAGTGGTTTCCTGCACCAACACAAGTGCGAAAAGTGGTTTTTCAACACTAACACAACTGCGAAAAGTGGTTTTTCCACACTAATACAAGTGCAAAAGTGGTTTCCTGCACCAACACAAGTGCGAAAAGTGGTTTTTCAACACTAACACAAGTGTGAAAAGTAGTTTTTCAACACTATCGCAAGTGCAAAAAGTGTTTTTTCCACACTAATACAAGTGCAAAAGTGGTTTCCTGCACCAACACAAGTGCGAAAAGTGGTTTTTCAACACTATCACAAGTGCGAAAAGTGGTTTTTCAACACTAACACAAGTGCGAAAAGTGGTTTTTCCACACTAATACAAGTGCAAAAGTGGTTTCCTGCATCAACACAAGTGCGAAAAGTGGTTTTTCAACACTAACACAAGTGCGAAAAGTGGTTTTTCAACACTATCACAAGTGCAAAAAGTGTTTTTCCACACTAATACAAGTGCAAAAGTGGTTTCCTGCACCAACACAAGTGCGAAAAGTTGTTTTTCAACACTATCACAAGTGCGAAAAGTGGTTTTTCAACACTAACACAAGTGCGAAAAGTGGTTTTTCAACACTAACACAAGTGCGAAAAGTGGTTTTTCCACACTAATACAAGTGCAAAAGTGGTTTCCTGCACCAACACAAGTGCAAAAAGTGGTTTTCAACACTAACACAAGTTCGAAAAGTGGTTTTTCAACACTATCACAAGTGCAAAAAGTGTTTTTTCCACACTAATACAAGTGCAAAAGTGGTTTCCTGCACCAACACAAGTGCGAAAAGTGGTTTTTCAACACTAACACAAGTGCGAAAAGTGGTTTTTCAACACTATCACAAGTGCAAAAAGTGTTTTTTCAACACTAACACAAGTGCGAAAAGTGGTTTTTCCACACTAATACAAGTGCAAAAGTGGTTTCCTGCACCAACACAAGTGCGAAAAGTGGTTTTTCAACACTAACACAAGTGCGAAAAGTGGTTTTTCAACACTAATACAATTGCAAAAGTGGTTTCCTGCACCAACACAAACGCGAAAAGTGGTTTTTCAACACTAACACAAGTGCGAAAAGTGGTTTTTCCACACTAATACACGTGCAAAAGTGGTTTCCTGCACCAACACAATTGCAAAAAGTGGTTTTTCAACACTAACACAAGTGCGAAAAGTGGTTTTTCAACACTATCACATGTGCAAAAAGTGTTTTTTCCACACTAATACAAGTGCAAAAGTGGTTTCCTGCACCAACACAAGTGCGAAAAGTGGTTTTTCAACACTAACACAAGTGCGAAAAGTGGTTTTTCAACACTAACACAAGTGCGAAAAGTGGTTTTTCAACACTATCACAAGTGCAAAAAGTGTTTTTTCCACACTAATACAAGTGCAAAAGTGGTTTCCTGCACCAACACAAGTGCAAAAAGTGGTTTTTCCACACTAATACAAGTGCAAAAGTGGTTTCCTGCATCAACACAAGTGCGAAAAGTGGTTTTTCAACACTAACACAAGTGCGAAAAGTGGTTTTTCAACACTATCACAAGTGCAAAAAGTGTTTTTTCCACACTAATACAAGTGCAAAAGTGGTTTCCTGCACCAACACAAGTGCGAAAAGTGGTTTTTCAACACTAACACAAGTGCGAAAAGTGGTTTTTCAACACTAACACAAGTGCGAAAAGTGTTTTTTCCACACTAATACAAGTGCAAAAGTGGTTTCCTGCACCAACACAAGTGCGAAAAGTGGTTTTTCAACACTAACACAAGTGCGAAAAGTGGTTTTTCAACACTAATACAATTGCAAAAGTGGTTTCCTGCACCAACACAAGTGCGAAAAGTGGTTTTTCAACACTATCACATGTGCAAAAAGTGTTTTTTCCACACTAATACAAGTGCAAAAGTGGTTTCCTGCACCAACACAAGTGCGAAAAGTGGTTTTTCAACACTAACACAAGTGCGAAAAGTGTTTTTTCCACACTAATACAAGTGCAAAAGTGGTTTCCTGCACCAACACAAGTGCGAAAAGTGGTTTTTCAACACTAACACAAGTGCGAAAAGTGGTTATTCAACACTAATACAATTGCAAAAGTGGTTTCCTGCACCAACACAAGTGCGAAAAGTGGTTTTTCAACACTATCACATGTGCAAAAAGTGTTTTTTCCACACTAATACAAGTGCAAAAGTGGTTTCCTGCACCAACACAAGTGCGAAAAGTGGTTTTTCAACACTAACACAAGTGCGAAAAGTGGTTTTTCAACACTAACACAAGTGCGAAAAGTGGTTTTTCAACACTATCACAAGTGCAAAAAGTGTTTTTTCCACACTAATACAAGTGCAAAAGCGGTTTCCTGCACCAACACAAGTGCAAAAAGTGGTTTTTCCACACTAATACAAGTGCAAAAGTGGTTTCCTGCATCAACACAAGTGCGAAAAGTGGTTTTTCAACACTAACACAAGTGCGAAAAGTGGTTTTTCAACACTATCGCAAGTGCAAAAAGTGTTTTTTCCACACTAATACAAGTGCAAAAGTGGTTTCCTGCACCAACACATGTGTGAAAAGTGGTTTTTCAACACTATCACAAGTGCGAAAAGTGGTTTTTCAACACTAACACAAGTGCGAAAAGTGGTTTTTCAACACTAACACAAGTGCGAAAAGTGGTTTTTCCACACTAATACAAGTGCAAAAGTGGTTTCCTGCACCAACACAAGTGCGAAAAGTGGTTTTTCAACACTAACACAAGTGCGAAAAGTGGTTTTTCAACACTATCACAAGTGCAAAAAGTGTTTTTTCCACACTAATACAAGTGCAAAAGTGGTTTCCTGCACCAACACAAGTGCAAAAAGTGGTTTTTCAACACTAACACAAGTGCGAAAAGTGGTTATTCAACACTATCACAAGTGCAAAAAGTGTTTTTTCAACACTAACACAAGTGCGAAAAGTGGTTTTTCCACACTAATACAAGTGCAAAAGTGGTTTCCTGCACCAACACAAGTGCGAAAAGTGGTTTTTCAACACTAACACAAGTGCGAAAAGTGGTTTTTCAACACTAATACAATTGCAAAAGTGGTTTCCTGCACCAACACAAATGCGAAAAGTGGTTTTTCAACACTAACACAAGTGCGAAAAGTGGTTTTTCCACACTAATACAATTGCAAAAGTGGTTTCCTGCCCCAACACAAGTGCGAAAAGTGGTTTTTCAACACTAACACAAGTGCGAAAAGTGGTTTTCAACACTATCACAAGTGCAAAAAGTGTTTTTTCCACACTAATACAAGTGCAAAAGTGGTTTCCTGCACCAACACAAGTGCGAAAAGTGGTTTTTCAACACTAACACAAGTGCGAAAAGTGGTTTTTCAACACTAACACAAGTGCGAAAAGTGTTTTTTCCACACTAATACAAGTGCAAAAGTGGTTTCCTGCACCAAAACAAGTGCGAAAAGTGGTTTTTCAACACTAACACAAGTGCGAAAAGTGGTTTTTCAACACCAACACAAGTGCGAAAAGTGGTTTTTCAACACTAACACAAGTGCGAAAAGTGGTTTTTCCACACTAATACAAGTGCAAAAGTGGTTTCCTGCACAAACACAAGTGCGAAAAGTGGTTTTTCAACACTAACACAAGTGTGAAAAGTGGTTTTTCAACACTAACACAGGTGCGAAAAGTGTTTTTTCCACACTAATACAAGTGCAAAAGTGGTTTCCTGCACCAACACAAGTGCAAAAAGTGGTTTTTCAACACTAACACAAGTGCGAAAAGTGGTTTTTCAACACTAACACAAGTGCGAAAAGTGGTTTTTCAACACTAACACAAGTGCTAAAAGTGGTTTTTCCACACTAATACAAGTGTAAAAGTGGTATCCTGCACCAACACAAGTGCGAAAAGTGGTTTTTCAACATTAACACAAGTGCGAAAAGTGGTTTTTCAACACTATCACAAGTGCGAAAAGTGTTTTTTCCACACTAATACAAGTGCAAAAGTGGTTTCCTGCACCAACACAAGTGCGAAAAGTGGTTTTTCAACACTAACACAAGTGCGAAAAGTGGTTTTTCAACACTAACACAAGTGCGAAAAGTGGTTTTTCAACACTAACACAAGTGCGAAAAGTGGTTTTCCCACATGAATACAAGTGCAAAAGTGGTTTCCTGCACCAACACAAGTGCGAAAAGTGGTTTTTCAACACTAACACAAGTGCGTAAAGTGGTTTTTCAATACTATCACAAGTGCAAAAAGTGTTTTTTCCACACTAATATAAGTGCAAAAGTGGTTTCCTGCACCAACACAAGTGCGAAAAGTGGTTTTTCAACACTAACACAAGTGCGAAAAGTGGTTTTTCAACACTATCACAAGTGCAAAAAGTGTTTTTTCCACACTAATACAAGTGCAAAAGTGGTTTCCTGCACCAACACAAGTGCGAAAAGTGGTTTTTCAACACTAACACAAGTGCGAAAAGTGGTTTTTCAACACTAACACAA
This sequence comes from Myxine glutinosa, assembly GCF_964187855.1. Classification (NCBI taxonomy): domain Eukaryota; kingdom Metazoa; phylum Chordata; class Myxini; order Myxiniformes; family Myxinidae; genus Myxine; species Myxine glutinosa. Next base: position 130,502 of record NW_027616965.1, read on the forward strand.
GTGCGAAAAGTGGTTTTTCAACACTAACACAAGTGCAAAAAGTGTTTTTTCCACACTAATACAAGTGCAAAAGTGGTTTCCTGCACCAACACAAGTGCTAAAAGTGGTTTTTCAACACTAACACAAGTGCGAAAAGTGGTTTTTCAACACTAATACAAGTGCAAAAGTGGTTTCCTGCACCAACACAAGTGCGAAAAGTGGTTTTTCAACACTAACACAACTGCGAAAAGTGGTTTTTCCACACTAATACAAGTGCAAAAGTGGTTTCCTGCACCAACACAAGTGCGAAAAGTGGTTTTTCAACACTAACACAAGTGTGAAAAGTAGTTTTTCAACACTATCGCAAGTGCAAAAAGTGTTTTTTCCACACGAATACAAGTGCAAAAGTGGTTTCCTGCACCAACACAAGTGCGAAAAGTGGTTTTTCAACACTATCACAAGTGCGAAAAGTGGTTTTTCAACACTAACACAAGTGCGAAAAGTGGTTTTTCCACACTAATACAAGTGCAAAAGTGGTTTCCTGCATCAACACAAGTGCGAAAAGTGGTTTTTCAACACTAACACAAGTGCGAAAAGTGGTTTTTCAACACTATCACAAGTGCAAAAAGTGTTTTTCCACACTAATACAAGTGCAAAAGTGGTTTCCTGCACCAACACAAGTGCGAAAAGTTGTTTTTCAACACTATCACAAGTGCGAAAGTGGTTTTTCAACACTAACACAAGTGCGAAAAGTGGTTTTTCAACACTAACACAAGTGCGAAAAGTGGTTTTTCCACACTAATACAAGTGCAAAAGTGGTTTCCTGCACCAACACAAGTGCAAAAAGTGTTTTCAACACTAACACAAGTTCGAAAAGTGGTTTTTCAACACTATCACAAGTGCAAAAAGTGTTTTTTCCACACTAATACAAGTGCAAAAGTGGTTTCCTGCACCAACACAAGTGCGAAAAGTGGTTTTTCAACACTAACACAAGTGCGAAAAGTGGTTTTTCAACACTATCACAAGTGCAAAAAGTGTTTTTTCAACACTAACACAAGTGCGAAAAGTGGTTTTTCCACACTAATACAAGTGCAAAAGTGGTTTCCTGCACCAACACAAGTGCGAAAAGTGGTTTTTCAACACTAACACAAGTGCGAAAAGTGGTTTTTCAACACTAATACAATTGCAAAAGTGGTTTCCTGCACCAACACAAATGCGAAAAGTGGTTTTTCAACACTAACACAAGTGCGAAAAGTGGTTTTTCCACACTAATACAAGTGCAAAAGTGGTTTCCTGCACCAACACAATTGCAAAAAGTGGTTTTTCAACACTAACACAAGTGCGAAAAGTGGTTTTTCAACACTATCACATGTGCAAAAAGTGTTTTTTCCACACTAATACAAGTGCAAAAGTGGTTTCCTGCACCAACACAAGTGCGAAAAGTGGTTTTTCAACACTAACACAAGTGCGAAAAGTGGTTTTTCAACACTAACACAAGTGCGAAAAGTGGTTTTTCAACACTATCACAAGTGCAAAAAGTGTTTTTTCCACACTAATACAAGTGCAAAAGTGGTTTCCTGCACCAACACAAGTGCAAAAAGTGGTTTTTCCACACTAATACAAGTGCAAAAGTGGTTTCCTGCATCAACACAAGTGCGAAAAGTGGTTTTTCAACACTAACACAAGTGCGAAAAGTGGTTTTTCAACACTATCACAAGTGCAAAAAGTGTTTTTTCCACACTAATACAAGTGCAAAAGTGGTTTCCTGCACCAACACAAGTGCGAAAAGTGGTTTTTCAACACTAACACAAGTGCGAAAAGTGGTTTTTCAACACTAACACAAGTGCGAAAAGTGTTTTTTCCACACTAATACAAGTGCAAAAGTGGTTTCCTGCACCAACACAAGTGCGAAAAGTGGTTTTTCAACACTAACACAAGTGCGAAAAGTGGTTTTTCAACACTAATACAATTGCAAAAGTGGTTTCCTGCACCAACACAAGTGCGAAAAGTGGTTTTTCAACACTATCACATGTGCAAAAAGTGTTTTTTCCACACTAATACAAGTGCAAAAGTGGTTTCCTGCACCAACACAAGTGCGAAAAGTGGTTTTTCAACACTAACACAAGTGCGAAAAGTGGTTTTTCAACACTAACACAAGTGCGAAAAGTGTTTTTTCCACACTAATACAAGTGCAAAAGTGGTTTCCTGCACCAACACAAGTGCGAAAAGTGGTTTTTCAACACTAACACAAGTGCAAAAAGTGGTTTTTCAACACTAATACAATTGCAAAAGTGGTTTCCTGCACCAACACAAGTGCGAAAAGTGGTTTTTCAACACTATCACATGTGCAAAAAGTGTTTTTTCCACACTAATACAAGTGCAAAAGTGGTTTCCTGCACCAACACAAGTGCTAAAAGTGGTTTTTCAACACTAACACAAGTGCGAAAAGTGGTTTTTCAACACTAACACAAGTGCGAAAAGTGGTTTTTCAACACTAACACAAGTGCAAAAAGTGTTTTTTCCACACTAATACAAGTGCAAAAGTGGTTTCCTGCACCAACACAAGTGCTAAAAGTGGTTTTTCAACACTAACACAAGTGCGAAAAGTGGTTTTTCAACACTAATACAAGTGCAAAAGTGGTTTCCTGCACCAACACAAGTGCGAAAAGTGGTTTTTCAACACTAACACAACTGCGAAAAGTGGTTTTTCCACACTAATACAAGTGCAAAAGTGGTTTCCTGCACCAACACAAGTGCGAAAAGTGGTTTTTCAACACTAACACAAGTGTGAAAAGTAGTTTTTCAACACTATCGCAAGTGCAAAAAGTGTTTTTTCCACACTAATACAAGTGCAAAAGTGGTTTCCTGCACCAACACAAGTGCGAAAAGTGGTTTTTCAACACTATCACAAGTGCGAAAAGTGGTTTTTCAACACTAACACAAGTGCGAAAAGTGGTTTTTCCACACTAATACAAGTGCAAAAGTGGTTTCCTGCATCAACACAAGTGCGAAAAGTGGTTTTTCAACACTAACACAAGTGCGAAAAGTGGTTTTTCAACACTATCACAAGTGCAAAAAGTGTTTTTCCACACTAATACAAGTGCAAAAGTGGTTTCCTGCACCAACACAAGTGCGAAAAGTTGTTTTTCAACACTATCACAAGTGCGAAAAGTGGTTTTTCAACACTAACACAAGTGCGAAAAGTGGTTTTTCAACACTAACACAAGTGCGAAAAGTGGTTTTTCCACACTAATACAAGTGCAAAAGTGGTTTCCTGCACCAACACAAGTGCAAAAAGTGGTTTTCAACACTAACACAAGTTCGAAAAGTGGTTTTTCAACACTATCACAAGTGCAAAAAGTGTTTTTTCCACACTAATACAAGTGCAAAAGTGGTTTCCTGCACCAACACAAGTGCGAAAAGTGGTTTTTCAACACTAACACAAGTGCGAAAAGTGGTTTTTCAACACTATCACAAGTGCAAAAAGTGTTTTTTCAACACTAACACAAGTGCGAAAAGTGGTTTTTCCACACTAATACAAGTGCAAAAGTGGTTTCCTGCACCAACACAAGTGCGAAAAGTGGTTTTTCAACACTAACACAAGTGCGAAAAGTGGTTTTTCAACACTAATACAATTGCAAAAGTGGTTTCCTGCACCAACACAAATGCGAAAAGTGGTTTTTCAACACTAACACAAGTGCGAAAAGTGGTTTTTCCACACTAATACAAGTGCAAAAGTGGTTTCCTGCACCAACACAATTGCAAAAAGTGGTTTTTCAACACTAACACAAGTGCGAAAAGTGGTTTTTCAACACTATCACATGTGCAAAAAGTGTTTTTTCCACACTAATACAAGTGCAAAAGTGGTTTCCTGCACCAACACAAGTGCGAAAAGTGGTTTTTCAACACTAACACAAGTGCGAAAAGTGGTTTTTCAACACTAACACAAGTGCGAAAAGTGGTTTTTCAACACTATCACAAGTGCAAAAAGTGTTTTTTCCACACTAATACAAGTGCAAAAGTGGTTTCCTGCACCAACACAAGTGCAAAAAGTGGTTTTTCCACACTAATACAAGTGCAAAAGTGGTTTCCTGCATCAACACAAGTGCGAAAAGTGGTTTTTCAACACTAACACAAGTGCGAAAAGTGTTTTTTCCACACTAATACAAGTGCAAAAGTGGTTTCCTGCACCAACACAAGTGCGAAAAGTGGTTTTTCAACACTAACACAAGTGCGAAAAGTGGTTTTTCAACACTAATACAATTGCAAAAGTGGTTTCCTGCACCAACACAAGTGCGAAAAGTGGTTTTTCAACACTATCACATGTGCAAAAAGTGTTTTTTCCACACTAATACAAGTGCAAAAGTGGTTTCCTGCACCAACACAAGTGCGAAAAGTGGTTTTTCAACACTAACACAAGTGCGAAAAGTGGTTTTTCAACACTAACACAAGTGCGAAAAGTGGTTTTTCCACACTAATACAATTGCAAAAGTGGTTTCCTGCCCCAACACAAGTGCGAAAAGTGGTTTTTCGACACTAACACAAGTGCGAAAAGTGGTTTTCAACACTATCACAAGTGCAAAAAGTGTTTTTTCCACACTAATACAAGTGCAAAAGTGGTTTCCTGCACCAACACAAGTGCGAAAAGTGGTTTTTCAACACTAACACAAGTGCGAAAAGTGGTTTTTCAACACTAACACAAGTGCGAAAAGTGTTTTTTCCACACTAATACAAGTGCAAAAGTGGTTTCCTGCACCAAAACAAGTGCGAAAAGTGGTTTTTCAACACTAACACAAGTGCGAAAAGTGGTTCTTCAACACCAACACAAGTGCGAAAAGTGGTTTTTCAACACTAACACAAGTGCGAAAAGTGGTTTTTCCACACTAATACAAGTGCAAAAGTGGTTTCCTGCACAAACACAAGTGCGAAAAGTGGTTTTTCAACACTAACACAAGTGTGAAAAGTGGTTTTTCAACACTAACACAGGTGCGAAAAGTGTTTTTTCCACACTAATACAAGTGCAAAAGTGGTTTCCTGCACCAACACAAGTGCAAAAAGTGGTTTTTCAACACTAACACAAGTGCGAAAAGTGGTTTTTCAACACTAACACAAGTGCGAAAAGTGGTTTTTCAACACTAACACAAGTGCTAAAAGTGGTTTTTCCACACTAATACAAGTGTAAAAGTGGTATCCTGCACCAACACAAGTGCGAAAAGTGGTTTTTCAACATTAACACAAGTGCGAAAAGTGGTTTTTCAACACTATCACAAGTGCGAAAAGTGTTTTTTCCACACTAATACAAGTGCAAAAGTGGTTTCCTGCACCAACACAAGTGCGAAAAGTGGTTTTTCAACACTAACACAAGTGCGAAAAGTGGTTTTTCATCACTAACACAAGTGCGAAAAGTGGTTTTTCAACACTAACACAAGTGCGAAAAGTGGTTTTCCCACATGAATACAAGTGCAAAAGTGGTTTCCTGCACCAACACAAGTGCGAAAAGTGGTTTTTCAACACTAACACAAGTGCGTAAAGTGGTTTTTCAATACTATCACAAGTGCAAAAAGTGTTTTTTCCACACTAATATAAGTGCAAAAGTGGTTTCCTGCACCAACACAAGTGCGAAAAGTGGTTTTTCAACACTAACACAAGTGCGAAAAGTGGTTTTTCAACACTATCACAAGTGCAAAAAGTGTTTTTTCCACACTAATACAAGTGCAAAAGTGGTTTCCTGCACCAACACAAGTGCGAAAAGTGGTTTTTCAACACTAACACAAGTGCGAAAAGTGGTTTTTCAACACTAACACAAGTGCGAAAAGTGGTTTTTCAACACTAACACAAGTGCAAAAAGTGTTTTTTCCACACTAATACAAGTGCAAAAGTGGTTTCCTGCACCAACACAAGTGCTAAAAGTGGTTTTTCAACACTAACACAAGTGCGAAAAGTGGTTTTTCAACACTAATACAAGTGCAAAAGTGGTTTCCTGCACCAACACAAGTGCGAAAAGTGGTTTTTCAACACTAACACAACTGCGAAAAGTGGTTTTTCCACACTAATACAAGTGCAAAAGTGGTTTCCTGCACCAACACAAGTGCGAAAAGTGGTTTTTCAACACTAACACAAGTGTGAAAAGTAGTTTTTCAACACTATCGCAAGTGCAAAAAGTGTTTTTTCCACACGAATACAAGTGCAAAAGTGGTTTCCTGCACCAACACAAGTGCGAAAAGTGGTTTTTCAACACTATCACAAGTGCGAAAAGTGGTTTTTCAACACTAACACAAGTGCGAAAAGTGGTTTTTCCACACTAATACAAGTGCAAAAGTGGTTTCCTGCATCAACACAAGTGCGAAAAGTGGTTTTCAACACTAACACAAGTGCGAAAAGTGGTTTTTCAACACTATCACAAGTGCAAAAAGTGTTTTTCCACACTAATACAAGTGCAAAAGTGGTTTCCTGCACCAACACAAGTGCGAAAAGTTGTTTTTCAACACTATCACAAGTGCGAAAAGTGGTTTTTCAACACTAACACAAGTGCGAAAAGTGGTTTTTCAACACTAACACAAGTGCGAAAAGTGGTTTTTCCACACTAATACAAGTGCAAAAGTGGTTTCCTGCACCAACACAAGTGCAAAAAGTGGTTTTCAACACTAACACAAGTTCGAAAAGTGGTTTTTCAACACTATCACAAGTGCAAAAAGTGTTTTTTCCACACTAATACAAGTGCAAAAGTGGTTTCCTGCACCAACACAAGTGCGAAAAGTGGTTTTTCAACACTAACACAAGTGCGAAAAGTGGTTTTTCAACACTATCACAAGTGCAAAAAGTGTTTTTTCAACACTAACACAAGTGCGAAAAGTGGTTTTTCCACACTAATACAAGTGCAAAAGTGGTTTCCTGCACCAACACAAGTGCGAAAAGTGGTTTTTCAACACTAACACAAGTGCGAAAAGTGGTTTTTCAACACTAATACAATTGCAAAAGTGGTTTCCTGCACCAACACAAATGCGAAAAGTGGTTTTTCAACACTAACACAAGTGCGAAAAGTGGTTTTTCCACACTAATACAAGTGCAAAAGTGGTTTCCTGCACCAACACAATTGCAAAAAGTGGTTTTTCAACACTAACACAAGTGCGAAAAGTGGTTTTTCAACACTATCACATGTGCAAAAAGTGTTTTTTCCACACTAATACAAGTGCAAAAGTGGTTTCCTGCACCAACACAAGTGCGAAAAGTGGTTTTTCAACACTAACACAAGTGCGAAAAGTGGTTTTTCAACACTAACACAAGTGCGAAAAGTGGTTTTTCAACACTATCACAAGTGCAAAAAGTGTTTTTTCCACACTAATACAAGTGCAAAAGTGGTTTCCTGCACCAACACAAGTGCAAAAAGTGGTTTTTCCACACTAATACAAGTGCAAAAGTGGTTTCCTGCATCAACACAAGTGCGAAAAGTGGTTTTTCAACACTAACACAAGTGCGAAAAGTGGTTTTTCAACACTATCACAAGTGCAAAAAGTGTTTTTTCCACACTAATACAAGTGCAAAAGTGTTTCCTGCACCAACACAAGTGCGAAAAGTGGTTTTTCAACACTAACACAAGTGCGAAAAGTGGTTTTTCAACACTAACACAAGTGCGAAAAGTGTTTTTTCCACACTAATACAAGTGCAAAAGTGGTTTCCTGCACCAACACAAGTGCGAAAAGTGGTTTTTCAACACTAACACAAGTGCGAAAAGTGGTTTTTCAACACTAATACAATTGCAAAAGTGGTTTCCTGCACCAACACAAGTGCGAAAAGTGGTTTTTCAACACTATCACATGTGCAAAAAGTGTTTTTTCCACACTAATACAAGTGCAAAAGTGGTTTCCTGCACCAACACAAGTGCGAAAAGTGGTTTTTCAACACTAACACAAGTGCGAAAAGTGGTTTTTCAACACTAACACAAGTGCGAAAAGTGTTTTTTCCACACTAATACAAGTGCAAAAGTGGTTTCCTGCACCAACACAAGTGCGAAAAGTGGTTTTTCAACACTAACACAAGTGCAAAAAGTGGTTTTTCAACACTAATACAATTGCAAAAGTGGTTTCCTGCACCAACACAAGTGCGAAAAGTGGTTTTTCAACACTATCACATGTGCAAAAAGTGTTTTTTCCACACTAATACAAGTGCAAAAGTGGTTTCCTGCACCAACACAAGTGCTAAAAGTGGTTTTTCAACACTAACACAAGTGCGAAAAGTGGTTTTTCAACACTAACACAAGTGCGAAAAGTGGTTTTTCAACACTAACACAAGTGCAAAAAGTGTTTTTTCCACACTAATACAAGTGCAAAAGTGGTTTCCTGCACCAACACAAGTGCTAAAAGTGGTTTTTCAACACTAACACAAGTGCGAAAAGTGGTTTTTCAACACTAATACAAGTGCAAAAGTGGTTTCCTGCACCAACACAAGTGCGAAAAGTGGTTTTTCAACACTAACACAACTGCGAAAAGTGGTTTTTCCACACTAATACAAGTGCAAAAGTGGTTTCCTGCACCAACACAAGTGCGAAAAGTGGTTTTTCAACACTAACACAAGTGTGAAAAGTAGTTTTTCAACACTATCGCAAGTGCAAAAAGTGTTTTTTCCACACTAATACAAGTGCAAAAGTGGTTTCCTGCACCAACACAAGTGCGAAAAGTGGTTTTTCAACACTATCACAAGTGCGAAAAGTGGTTTTTCAACACTAACACAAGTGCGAAAAGTGGTTTTTCCACACTAATACAAGTGCAAAAGTGGTTTCCTGCATCAACACAAGTGCGAAAAGTGGTTTTTCAACACTAACACAAGTGCGAAAAGTGGTTTTTCAACACTATCACAAGTGCAAAAAGTGTTTTTCCACACTAATACAAGTGCAAAAGTGGTTTCCTGCACCAACACAAGTGCGAAAAGTTGTTTTTCAACACTATCACAAGTGCGAAAAGTGGTTTTTCAACACTAACACAAGTGCGAAAAGTGGTTTTTCAACACTAACACAAGTGCGAAAAGTGGTTTTTCCACACTAATACAAGTGCAAAAGTGGTTTCCTGCACCAACACAAGTGCAAAAAGTGGTTTTCAACACTAACACAAGTTCGAAAAGTGGTTTTTCAACACTATCACAAGTGCAAAAAGTGTTTTTTCCACACTAATACAAGTGCAAAAGTGGTTTCCTGCACCAACACAAGTGCGAAAAGTGGTTTTTCAACACTAACACAAGTGCGAAAAGTGGTTTTTCAACACTATCACAAGTGCAAAAAGTGTTTTTTCAACACTAACACAAGTGCGAAAAGTGGTTTTTCCACACTAATACAAGTGCAAAAGTGGTTTCCTGCACCAACACAAGTGCGAAAAGTGGTTTTTCAACACTAACACAAGTGCGAAAAGTGGTTTTTCAACACTAATACAATTGCAAAAGTGGTTTCCTGCACCAACACAAATGCGAAAAGTGGTTTTTCAACACTAACACAAGTGCGAAAAGTGGTTTTTCCACACTAATACAAGTGCAAAAGTGGTTTCCTGCACCAACACAATTGCAAAAAGTGGTTTTTCAACACTAACACAAGTGCGAAAAGTGGTTTTTCAACACTATCACATGTGCAAAAAGTGTTTTTTCCACACTAATACAAGTGCAAAAGTGGTTTCCTGCACCAACACAAGTGCGAAAAGTGGTTTTTCAACACTAACACAAGTGCGAAAAGTGGTTTTTCAACACTAACACAAGTGCGAAAAGTGGTTTTTCAACACTATCACAAGTGCAAAAAGTGTTTTTTCCACACTAATACAAGTGCAAAAGTGGTTTCCTGCACCAACACAAGTGCAAAAAGTGGTTTTTCCACACTAATACAAGTGCAAAAGTGGTTTCCTGCATCAACACAAGTGCGAAAAGTGGTTTTTCAACACTAACACAAGTGCGAAAAGTGGTTTTTCAACACTATCACAAGTGCAAAAAGTGTTTTTTCCACACTAATACAAGTGCAAAAGTGGTTTCCTGCACCAACACAAGTGCGAAAAGTGGTTTTTCAACACTAACACAAGTGCGAAAAGTGGTTTTTCAACACTAACACAAGTGCGAAAAGTGTTTTTTCCACACTAATACAAGTGCAAAAGTGGTTTCCTGCACCAACACAAGTGCGAAAAGTGGTTTTTCAACACTAACACAAGTGCGAAAAGTGGTTTTTCAACACTAATACAATTGCAAAAGTGGTTTCCTGCACCAACACAAGTGCGAAAAGTGGTTTTTCAACACTATCACATGTGCAAAAAGTGTTTTTTCCACACTAATACAAGTGCAAAAGTGGTTTCCTGCACCAACACAAGTGCGAAAAGTGGTTTTTCAACACTAACACAAGTGCGAAAAGTGGTTTTTCAACACTAACACAAGTGCGAAAAGTGTTTTTTCCACACTAATACAAGTGCAAAAGTGGTTTCCTGCACCAACACAAGTGCGAAAAGTGGTTTTTCAACACTAACACAAGTGCGAAAAGTGGTTTTTCAACACTAATACAATTGCAAAAGTGGTTTCCTGCACCAACACAAGTGCGAAAAGTGGTTTTTCAACACTATCACATGTGCAAAAAGTGTTTTTTCCACACTAATACAAGTGCAAAAGTGGTTTCCTGCACCAACACAAGTGCGAAAAGTGGTTTTTCAACACTAACACAAGTGCGAAAAGTGGTTTTTCAACACTAACACAAGTGCGAAAAGTGGTTTTTCAACACTATCACAAGTGCAAAAAGTGTTTTTTCCACACTAATACAAGTGCAAAAGCGGTTTCCTGCACCAACACAAGTGCAAAAAGTGGTTTTTCCACACTAATACAAGTGCAAAAGTGGTTTCCTGAGTCAACACAAGTGCGAAAAGTGGTTTTTCAACACTAACACAAGTGCGAAAAGTGGTTTTTCAACACTATCACAAGTGCAAAAAGTGTTTTTTCCACACTAATACAAGTGCAAAAGTGGTTTCCTGCACCAACACATGTGTGAAAAGTGGTTTTTCAACACTATCACAAGTGCGAAAAGTGGTTTTTCAACACTAACACAAGTGCGAAAAGTGGTTTTTCAACACTAACACAAGTGCGAAAAGTGGTTTTTCCACACTAATACAAGTGCAAAAGTGGTTTCCTGCACCAACACAAGTGCGAAAAGTGGTTTTTCAACACTAACACAAGTGCGAAAAGTGGTTTTTCAACACTATCACAAGTGTAAAAAGTGTTTTTTCCACACTAATACAAGTGCAAAAGTGGTTTCCTGCACCAACACAAGTGCAAAAAGTGGTTTTTCAACACTAACACAAGTGCGAAAAGTGGTTTTTCAACACTATCACAAGTGCAAAAAGTGTTTTTTCAACACTAACACAAGTGCGAAAAGTAGTTTTTCCACACTAATACAAGTGCAAAAGTGGTTTCCTGCACCAACACAAGTGCGAAAAGTGGTTTTTCAACACTAACACAAGTGCGAAAAGTGGTTTTTCAACACTAATACAATTGCAAAAGTGGTTTCCTGCACCAACACAAGTGCGAAAAGTGGTTTTTCGACACTAACACAAGTGCGAAAAGTGGTTTTCAACACTATCACAAGTGCGAAAAGTGGTTTTTCAACACTAATACAATTGCAAAAGTGGTTTCCTGCACCAACACAAGTGCGAAAAGTGGTTTTTCAACACTAACACAAGTGCGAAAAGTGGTTTTTCAACACTAATACAATTGCAAAAGTGGTTTCCTGCCCCAACACAAGTGCGAAAAGTGGTTTTTCGACACTAACACAAGTGCGAAAAGTGGTTTTCAACACTATCACAAGTGCAAAAAGTGTTTTTTCCACACTAATACAAGTGCAAAAGTGGTTTCCTGCACCAACACAAGTGCGAAAAGTGGTTTTTCAACACTAACACAAGTGCGAAAAGTGGTTTTTCAACACTAACACAAGTGCGAAAAGTGGTTTTTCCACACTAATACAAGTGCAAAAGTGGTTTCCTGCACCAACACAAGTGCGAAAAGTGGTTTTTCAACACTAACACAAGTGCGAAAAGTGGTTTTTCAACACCAACACAAGTGCGAAAAGTGGTTTTTCAACACTAACACAAGTGCGAAAAGTGGTTTTTCCACACTAATACAAGTGCAAAAGTGGTTTCCTGCACAAACACAAGTGCGAAAAGTGGTTTTTCAACACTAACACAAGTGTGAAAAGTGGTTTTTCAACACTAACACAGGTGCGAAAAGTGTTTTTTCCACACTAATACAAGTGCAAAAGTGGTTTCCTGCACCAACACAAGTGCAAAAAGTGGTTTTTCAACACTAACACAAGTGCGAAAAGTGGTTTTTCAACACTAACACAAGTGCGAAAAGTGGTTTTTCAACACTAACACAAGTGCTAAAAGTGGTTTTTCCACACTAATACAAGTGTAAAAGTGGTATCCTGCACCAACACAAGTGCGAAAAGTGGTTTTTCAACATTAACACAAGTGCGAAAAGTGGTTTTTCAACACTATCACAAGTGCAAAAAGTGTTTTTTCCACACTAATACAAGTGCAAAAGTGGTTTCCTGCACCAACACAAGTGCGAAAAGTGGTTTTTCAACACTAACACAAGTGCGAAAAGTGGTTTTTCAACACTAACACAAGTGCGAAAAGTGGTTTTTCAACACTAACACAAGTGCGAAAAGTGGTTTTCCCACATGAATACAAGTGCAAAAGTGGTTTCCTGCACCAACACAAGTGCGAAAAGTGGTTTTTCAACACTAACACAAGTGCGTAAAGTGGTTTTTCAACACTATCACAAGTGCAAAAAGTGTTTTTTCCACACTAATATAAGTGCAAAAGTGGTTTCCTGCACCAACACAAGTGCGAAAAGTGGTTTTTCAACACTAACACAAGTGCGAAAAGTGGTTTTTCAACACTATCACAAGTGCAAAAAGTGTTTTTTCCACACTAATACAAGTGCAAAAGTGGTTTCCTGCACCAACACAAGTGCGAAAAGTGGTTTTTCAACACTAACACAAGTGCGAAAAGTGGTTTTTCAACACTAACACAAGTGCAAAAAGTGTTTTTTCCACACTAATACAAGTGCAAAAGTGGTTTCCTGCACCAACACAAGTGCTAAAAGTGGTTTTTCAACACTAACACAAGTGCGAAAAGTGGTTTTCAACACTAATACAAGTGCAAAAGTGGTTTCCTGCACCAACACAAGTGCGAAAAGTGGTTTTTCAACACTAACACAACTGCGAAAAGTGGTTTTTCCACACTAATACAAGTGCAAAAGTGGTTTCCTGCACCAACACAAGTGCGAAAAGTGGTTTTTCAACACTAACACAAGTGTGAAAAGTAGTTTTTCAACACTATCGCAAGTGCAAAAAGTGTTTTTTCCACACTAATACAAGTGCAAAAGTGGTTTCCTGCACCAACACAAGTGCGAAAAGTGGTTTTTCAACACTATCACAAGTGCGAAAAGTGGTTTTTCAACACTAACACAAGTGCAAAAAGTGGTTTTTCCACACTAATACAAGTGCAAAAGTGGTTTCCTGCATCAACACAAGTGCGAAAAGTGGTTTTTCAACACTAACACAAGTGCGAAAAGTGGTTTTTCAACACTATCACAAGTGCAAAAAGTGTTTTTCCACACTAATACAAGTGCAAAAGTGGTTTCCTGCACCAACACAAGTGCGAAAAGTTGTTTTTCAACACTATCACAAGTGCGAAAAGTGGTTTTTCAACACTAACACAAGTGCGAAAAGTGGTTTTTCAACACTAACACAAGTGCGAAAAGTGGTTTTTCCACACTAATACAAGTGCAAAAGTGGTTTCCTGCACCAACACAAGTGCAAAAAGTGGTTTTCAACACTAACACAAGTTCGAAAAGTGGTTTTTCAACACTATCACAAGTGCAAAAAGTGTTTTTTCCACACTAATACAAGTGCAAAAGTGGTTTCCTGCACCAACACAAGTGCGAAAAGTGGTTTTTCAACACTAACACAAGTGCGAAAAGTGGTTTTTCAACACTATCACAAGTGCAAAAAGTGTTTTTTCAACACTAACACAAGTGCGAAAAGTGGTTTTTCCACACTAATACAAGTGCAAAAGTGGTTTCCTGCACCAACACAAGTGCGAAAAGTGGTTTTTCAACACTAACACAAGTGCGAAAAGTGGTTTTTCAACACTAATACAATTGCAAAAGTGGTTTCCTGCACCAACACAAATGCGAAAAGTGGTTTTTCAACACTAACACAAGTGCGAAAAGTGGTTTTTCCACACTAATACAAGTGCAAAAGTGGTTTCCTGCACCAACACAATTGCAAAAAGTGGTTTTTCAACACTAACACAAGTGCGAAAAGTGGTTTTTCAACACTATTACATGTGCAAAAAGTGTTTTTTCCACACTAATACAAGTGCAAAAGTGGTTTCCTGTACCAACACAAGTGCGAAAAGTGGTTTTTCAACACTAACACAAGTGCGAAAAGTGGTTTTTCAACACTAACACAAGTGCGAAAAGTGGTTTTTCAACACTATCACAAGTGCAAAAAGTGTTTTTTCCACACTAATACAAGTGCAAAAGTGGTTTCCTGCACCAACACAAGTGCAAAAAGCGGTTTTTCCACACTAATACAAGTGCAAAAGTGGTTTCCTGCATCAACACAAGTGCGAAAAGTGGTTTTTCAACACTAACACAAGTGCGAAAAGTGGTTTTTCAACACTATCACAAGTGCAAAAAGTGTTTTTTCCACACTAATACAAGTGCAAAAGTGGTTTCCTGCACCAACACATGTGTGAAAAGTGGTTTTTCAACACTATCACAAGTGCGAAAAGTGGTTTTTCAACACTAACTCAAGTGTGAAAAGTGGTTTTTCAACACTAACACAAGTGCGAAAAGTGGTTTTTCCACACTAATACAAGTGCAAAAGTGGTTTCCTGCACCAACACAAGTGCGAAAAGTGGTTTTTCAACACTAACACAAGTGCGAAAAGTGGTTTTTCAACACTATCACAAGTGCAAAAAGTGTTTTTTCCACACTAATACAAGTGCAAAAGTGGTTTCCTGCACCAACACAAGTGCAAAAAGTGGTTTTTCAACACTAACACAAGTGCGAAAAGTGGTTTTTCAACACTAACACAAGTGCGAAAAGTGGTTTTTCAACACTATCACAAGTGCAAAAAGTGTTTTTTCAACACTAACACAAGTGCGAAAAGTGGTTTTTCCACACTAATACAAGTGCAAAAGTGGTTTCCTGCACCAACACAAGTGCGAAAAGTGGTTTTTCAACACTAACACAAGTGCGAAAAGTGGTTTTTCAACACTAATACAATTGCAAAAGTGGTTTCCTGCACCAACACAAATGCGAAAAGTGGTTTTTCAACACTAACACAAGTGCGAAAAGTGGTTTTTCCACACTAATACAAGTGCAAAAGTGGTTTCCTGCACCAACACAATTGCAAAAAGTGGTTTTTCAACACTAACACAAGTGCGAAAAGTGGTTTTTCAACACTATCACATGTGCAAAAAGTGTTTTTTCCACACTAATACAAGTGCAAAAGTGGTTTCCTGCACCAACACAAGTGCGAAAAGTGGTTTTTCAACACTAACACAAGTGCGAAAAGTGGTTTTTCAACACTAACACAAGTGCGAAAAGTGGTTTTTCAACACTATCACAAGTGCAAAAAGTGTTTTTTCCACACTAATACAAGTGCAAAAGTGGTTTCCTGCACCAACACAAGTGCAAAAAGTGGTTTTTCCACACTAATACAAGTGCAAAAGTGGTTTCCTGCATCAACACAAGTGCGAAAAGTGGTTTTTCAACACTAACACAAGTGCGAAAAGTGGTTTTTCAACACTATCACAAGTGCAAAAAGTGTTTTTTCCACACTAATACAAGTGCAAAAGTGGTTTCCTGCACCAACACAAGTGCGAAAAGTGGTTTTTCAACACTAACACAAGTGCGAAAAGTGGTTTTTCAACACTAACACAAGTGCGAAAAGTGTTTTTTCCACACTAATACAAGTGCAAAAGTGGTTTCCTGCACCAACACAAGTGCGAAAAGTGGTTTTTCAACACTAACACAAGTGCGAAAAGTGGTTTTTCAACACTAATACAATTGCAAAAGTGGTTTCCTGCACCAACACAAGTGCGAAAAGTGGTTTTTCAACACTATCACATGTGCAAAAAGTGTTTTTTCCACACTAATACAAGTGCAAAAGTGGTTTCCTGCACCAACACAAGTGCGAAAAGTGGTTTTTCAACACTAACACAAGTGCGAAAAGTGGTTTTTCAACACTAACACAAGTGCGAAAAGTGTTTTTTCCACACTAATACAAGTGCAAAAGTGGTTTCCTGCACCAACACAAGTGCGAAAAGTGGTTTTTCAACACTAACACAAGTGCGAAAAGTGGTTTTTCAACACTAATACAATTGCAAAAGTGGTTTCCTGCACCAACACAAGTGCGAAAAGTGGTTTTTCAACACTATCACATGTGCAAAAAGTGTTTTTTCCACACTAATACAAGTGCAAAAGTGGTTTCCTGCACCAACACAAGTGCGAAAAGTGGTTTTTCAACACTAACACAAGTGCGAAAAGTGGTTTTTCAACACTAACACAAGTGCGAAAAGTGGTTTTTCAACACTATCACAAGTGCAAAAAGTGTTTTTTCCACACTAATACAAGTGCAAAAGCGGTTTCCTGCACCAACACAAGTGCAAAAAGTGGTTTTTCCACACTAATACAAGTGCAAAAGTGGTTTCCTGAATCAACACAAGTGCGAAAAGTGGTTTTTCAACACTAACACAAGTGCGAAAAGTGGTTTTTCAACACTATCACAAGTGCAAAAAGTGTTTTTTCCACACTAATACAAGTGCAAAAGTGGTTTCCTGCACCAACACATGTGTGAAAAGTGGTTTTTCAACACTATCACAAGTGCGAAAAGTGGTTTTTCAACACTAACACAAGTGCGAAAAGTGGTTTTTCAACACTAACACAAGTGCGAAAAGTGGTTTTTCCACACTAATACAAGTGCAAAAGTGGTTTCCTGCACCAACACAAGTGCGAAAAGTGGTTTTTCAACACTAACACAAGTGCGAAAAGTGGTTTTTCAACACTATCACAAGTGTAAAAAGTGTTTTTTCCACACTAATACAAGTGCAAAAGTGGTTTCCTGCACCAACACAAGTGCAAAAAGTGGTTTTTCAACACTAACACAAGTGCGAAAAGTGGTTTTTCAACACTATCACAAGTGCAAAAAGTGTTTTTTCAACACTAACACAAGTGCGAAAAGTAGTTTTTCCACACTAATACAAGTGCAAAAGTGGTTTCCTGCACCAACACAAGTGCGAAAAGTGGTTTTTCAACACTAACACAAGTGCGAAAAGTGGTTTTTCAACACTAATACAATTGCAAAAGTGGTTTCCTGCACCAACACAAGTGCGAAAAGTGGTTTTTCGACACTAACACAAGTGCGAAAAGTGGTTTTCAACACTATCACAAGTGCGAAAAGTGGTTTTTCAACACTAATACAATTGCAAAAGTGGTTTCCTGCACCAACACAAGTGCGAAAAGTGGTTTTTCAACACTAACACAAGTGCGAAAAGTGGTTTTTCAACACTAATACAATTGCAAAAGTGGTTTCCTGCCCCAACACAAGTGCGAAAAGTGGTTTTTCGACACTAACACAAGTGCGAAAAGTGGTTTTCAACACTATCACAAGTGCAAAAAGTGTTTTTTCCACACTAATACAAGTGCAAAAGTGGTTTCCTGCACCAACACAAGTGCGAAAAGTGGTTTTTCAACACTAACACAAGTGCGAAAAGTGGTTTTTCAACACTAACACAAGTGCGAAAAGTGGTTTTTCCACACTAATACAAGTGCAAAAGTGGTTTCCTGCACCAACACAAGTGCGAAAAGTGGTTTTTCAACACTAACACAAGTGCGAAAAGTGGTTTTTCAACACCAACACAAGTGCGAAAAGTGGTTTTTCAACACTAACACAAGTGCGAAAAGTGGTTTTTCCACACTAATACAAGTGCAAAAGTGGTTTCCTGCACAAACACAAGTGCGAAAAGTGGTTTTTCAACACTAACACAAGTGTGAAAAGTGGTTTTTCAACACTAACACAGGTGCGAAAAGTGTTTTTTCCACACTAATACAAGTGCAAAAGTGGTTTCCTGCACCAACACAAGTGCAAAAAGTGGTTTTTCAACACTAACACAAGTGCGAAAAGTGGTTTTTCAACACTAACACAAGTGCGAAAAGTGGTTTTTCAACACTAACACAAGTGCTAAAAGTGGTTTTTCCACACTAATACAAGTGTAAAAGTGGTATCCTGCACCAACACAAGTGCGAAAAGTGGTTTTTCAACATTAACACAAGTGCGAAAAGTGGTTTTTCAACACTATCACAAGTGCAAAAAGTGTTTTTTCCACACTAATACAAGTGCAAAAGTGGTTTCCTGCACCAACACAAGTGCGAAAAGTGGTTTTTCAACACTAACACAAGTGCGAAAAGTGGTTTTTCAACACTAACACAAGTGCGAAAAGTGGTTTTTCAACACTAACACAAGTGCGAAAAGTGGTTTTCCCACATGAATACAAGTGCAAAAGTGGTTTCCTGCACCAACACAAGTGCGAAAAGTGGTTTTTCAACACTAACACAAGTGCGTAAAGTGGTTTTTCAACACTATCACAAGTGCAAAAAGTGTTTTTTCCACACTAATATAAGTGCAAAAGTGGTTTCCTGCACCAACACAAGTGCGAAAAGTGGTTTTTCAACACTAACACAAGTGCGAAAAGTGGTTTTTCAACACTATCACAAGTGCAAAAAGTGTTTTTTCCACACTAATACAAGTGCAAAAGTGGTTTCCTGCACCAACACAAGTGCGAAAAGTGGTTTTTCAACACTAACACAAGTGCGAAAAGTGGTTTTTCAACACTAACACAAGTGCAAAAAGTGTTTTTTCCACACTAATACAAGTGCAAAAGTGGTTTCCTGCACCAACACAAGTGCTAAAAGTGGTTTTTCAACACTAACACAAGTGCGAAAAGTGGTTTTCAACACTAATACAAGTGCAAAAGTGGTTTCCTGCACCAACACAAGTGCGAAAAGTGGTTTTTCAACACTAACACAACTGCGAAAAGTGGTTTTTCCACACTAATACAAGTGCAAAAGTGGTTTCCTGCACCAACACAAGTGCGAAAAGTGGTTTTTCAACACTAACACAAGTGTGAAAAGTAGTTTTTCAACACTATCGCAAGTGCAAAAAGTGTTTTTTCCACACTAATACAAGTGCAAAAGTGGTTTCCTGCACCAACACAAGTGCGAAAAGTGGTTTTTCAACACTATCACAAGTGCGAAAAGTGGTTTTTCAACACTAACACAAGTGCGAAAAGTGGTTTTTCCACACTAATACAAGTGCAAAAGTGGTTTCCTGCATCAACACAAGTGCGAAAAGTGGTTTTTCAACACTAACACAAGTGCGAAAAGTGGTTTTTCAACACTATCACAAGTGCAAAAAGTGTTTTTCCACACTAATACAAGTGCAAAAGTGGTTTCCTGCACCAACACAAGTGCGAAAAGTTGTTTTTCAACACTATCACAAGTGCGAAAAGTGGTTTTTCAACACTAACACAAGTGCGAAAAGTGGTTTTTCCACACTAATACAAGTGCAAAAGTGGTTTCCTGCACCAACACAAGTGCAAAAAGTGGTTTTCAACACTAACACAAGTTCGAAAAGTGGTTTTTCAACACTATCACAAGTGCAAAAAGTGTTTTTTCCACACTAATACAAGTGCAAAAGTGGTTTCCTGCACCAACACAAGTGCGAAAAGTGGTTTTTCAACACTAACACAAGTGCGAAAAGTGGTTTTTCAACACTATCACAAGTGCAAAAAGTGTTTTTTCAACACTAACACAAGTGCGAAAAGTGGTTTTTCCACACTAATACAAGTGCAAAAGTGGTTTCCTGCACCAACACAAGTGCGAAAAGTGGTTTTTCAACACTAACACAAGTGCGAAAAGTGGTTTTTCAACACTAATACAATTGCAAAAGTGGTTTCCTGCACCAACACAAATGCGAAAAGTGGTTTTTCAACACTAACACAAGTGCGAAAAGTGGTTTTTCCACACTAATACAAGTGCAAAAGTGGTTTCCTGCACCAACACAATTGCAAAAAGTGGTTTTTCAACACTAACACAAGTGCGAAAAGTGGTTTTTCAACACTATTACATGTGCAAAAAGTGTTTTTTCCACACTAATACAAGTGCAAAAGTGGTTTCCTGTACCAACACAAGTGCGAAAAGTGGTTTTTCAACACTAACACAAGTGCGAAAAGTGGTTTTTCAACACTAACACAAGTGCGAAAAGTGGTTTTTCAACACTATCACAAGTGCAAAAAGTGTTTTTTCCACACTAATACAAGTGCAAAAGTGGTTTCCTGCACCAACACAAGTGCAAAAAGCGGTTTTTCCACACTAATACAAGTGCAAAAGTGGTTTCCTGCATCAACACAAGTGCGAAAAGTGGTTTTTCAACACTAACACAAGTGCGAAAAGTGGTTTTTCAACACTATCACAAGTGCAAAAAGTGTTTTTTCCACACTAATACAAGTGCAAAAGTGGTTTCCTGCACCAACACATGTGTGAAAAGTGGTTTTTCAACACTATCACAAGTGCGAAAAGTGGTTTTTCAACACTAACTCAAGTGTGAAAAGTGGTTTTTCAACACTAACACAAGTGCGAAAAGTGGTTTTTCCACACTAATACAAGTGCAAAAGTGGTTTCCTGCACCAACACAAGTGCGAAAAGTGGTTTTTCAACACTAACACAAGTGCGAAAAGTGGTTTTTCAACACTATCACAAGTGCAAAAAGTGTTTTTTCCACACTAATACAAGTGCAAAAGTGGTTTCCTGCACCAACACAAGTGCAAAAAGTGGTTTTTCAACACTAACACAAGTGCGAAAAGTGGTTTTTCAACACTATCACAAGTGCAAAAAGTGTTTTTTCAACACTAACACAAGTGCGAAAAGTGGTTTTTCCACACTAATACAAGTGCAAAAGTGGTTTCCTGCACCAACACAAGTGCGAAAAGTGGTTTTTCAACACTAACACAAGTGCGAAAAGTGGTTTTTCAACACTAATACAATTGCAAAAGTGGTTTCCTGCACCAACACAAATGCGAAAAGTGGTTTTTCAACACTAACACAAGTGCGAAAAGTGGTTTTTCCACACTAATACAATTGCAAAAGTGGTTTCCTGCACCAACACAAGTGCGAAAAGTGGTTTTTCGACACTAACACAAGTGCGAAAAGTGGTTTTCAACACTATCACAAGTGCAAAAAGTGTTTTTTCCACACTAATACAAGTGCAAAAGTGGTTTCCTGCACCAACACAAGTGCGAAAAGTGGTTTTTCAACACTAACACAAGTGCGAAAAGTGGTTTTTCAACACTAACACAAGTGCGAAAAGTGTTTTTTCCACACTAATACAAGTGCAAAAGTGGTTTCCTGCACCAACACAAGTGCGAAAAGTGGTTTTTCAACACTAACACAAGTGCGAAAAGTGGTTTTTCAACACCAACACAAGGGCGAAAAGTGGTTTTTCAACACTAACACAAGTGCGAAAAGTGGTTTTTCCACACTAATACAAGTGCAAAAGTGGTTTCCTGCACAAACACAAGTGCGAAAAGTGGTTTTTCAACACTAACACAAGTGTGAAAAGTGGTTTTTCAACACTAACACAGGTGCGAAAAGTGTTTTTTCCACACTAATACAAGTGCAAAAGTGGTTTCCTGCACCAACACAAGTGCAAAAAGTGGTTTTTCAACACTAACACAAGTGCGAAAAGTGGTTTTTCAACACTAACACAAGTGCGAAAAGTGGTTTTTCAACACTAACACAAGTGCTAAAAGTGGTATTTCCACACTAATACAAGTGTAAAAGTGGTTTCCTGCACCAACACAAGTGCGAAAAGTGGTTTTTCAACATTAACACAAGTGCGAAAAGTGGTTTTTCAACACTATCACAAGTGCAAAAAGTGTTTTTTCCACACTAATACAAGTGAAAAAGTGGTTTCCTGCACCAACACAAGTGCGAAAAGTGGTTTTTCAACACTAACACAAGTGCGAAAAGTGGTTTTTCAACACTAACACAAGTGCGAAAAGTGGTTTTTCAACACTAACACAAGTGCGAAAAGTGGTTTTCCCACATGAATACAAGTGCAAAAGTGGTTTCCTGCACCAACACAAGTGCGAAAAGTGGTTTTTCAACACTAACACAAGTGCGTAAAGTGGTTTTTCAACACTATCACAAGTGCAAAAAGTGTTTTTTCCACACTAATATAAGTGCAAAAGTGGTTTCCTGCACCAACACAAGTGCGAAAAGTGGTTTTTCAACACTAACACAAGTGCGAAAAGTGGTTTTTCAACACTAACACAAGTGCGAAAAGTGTTTTTTCCACACTAATACAAGTGCAAAAGTAGTTTCCTGCACCAACACAAGTGCGAAAAGTGGTTTTTCAACACTAACACAAGTGCGAAAAGTGGTTTTTCAACACCAACACAAGTGCGAAAAGTGGTTTTTCAACACTAACACAAGTGCGAAAAGTGGTTTTTCCACACTAATACAAGTGCAAAAGTGGTTTCCTGCACAAACACAAGTGCGAAAAGTGGTTTTTCAACACTAACACAAGTGTGAAAAGTGGTTTTTCAACACTAACACAGGTGCGAAAAGTGTTTTTTCCACACTAATACAAGTGCAAAAGTGGTTTCCTGCACCAACACAAGTGCAAAAAGTGGTTTTTCAACACTAACACAAGTGCGAAAAGTGGTTTTTCAACACTAACACAAGTGCGAAAAGTGGTTTTTCAACACTAACACAAGTGCTAAAAGTGGTTTTTCCACACTAATACAAGTGTAAAAGTGGTATCCTGCACCAACACAAGTGCGAAAAGTGGTTTTTCAACATTAACACAAGTGCGAAAAGTGGTTTTTCAACACTATCACAAGTGCAAAAAGTGTTTTTTCCACACTAATACAAGTGCAAAAGTGGTTTCCTGCACCAACACAAGTGCGAAAAGTGGTTTTTCAACACTAACACAAGTGCGAAAAGTGGTTTTTCAACACTAACACAAGTGCGAAAAGTGGTTTTTCAACACTAACACAAGTGCGAAAAGTGGTTTTCCCACATGAATACAAGTGCAAAAGTGGTTTCCTGCACCAACACAAGTGCGAAAAGTGGTTTTTCAACACTAACACAAGTGCGTAAAGTGGTTTTTCAACACTATCACAAGTGCAAAAAGTGTTTTTTCCACACTAATATAAGTGCAAAAGTGGTTTCCTGCACCAACACAAGTGCGAAAAGTGGTTTTTCAACACTAACACAAGTGCGAAAAGTGGTTTTTCAACACTATCACAAGTGCAAAAAGTGTTTTTTCCACACTAATACAAGTGCAAAAGTGGTTTCCTGCACCAACACAAGTGCGAAAAGTGGTTTTTCAACACTAACACAAGTGCGAAAAGTGGGTTTTCAACACTAACACAAGTGCGAAAAGTGGTTTTTCAACACTAACACAAGTGCAAAAAGTGTTTTTTCCACACTAATACAAGTGCAAAAGTGGTTTCCTGCACCAACACAAGTGCTAAAAGTGGTTTTTCAACACTAACACAAGTGCGAAAAGTGGTTTTTCAACACTAATACAAGTGCAAAAGTGGTTTCCTGCACCAACACAAGTGCGAAAAGTGGTTTTTCAACACTAACACAACTGCGAAAAGTGGTTTTTCCACACTAATACAAGTGCAAAAGTGGTTTCCTGCACCAACACAAGTGCGAAAAGTGGTTTTTCAACACTAACACAAGTGTGAAAAGTAGTTTTTCAACACTATCGCAAGTGCAAAAAGTGTTTTTTCCACACTAATACAAGTGCAAAAGTGGTTTCCTGCACCAACACAAGTGCGAAAAGTGGTTTTTCAACACTATCACAAGTGCGAAAAGTGGTTTTTCAACACTAACACAAGTGCGAAAAGTGGTTTTTCCACACTAATACAAGTGCAAAAGTGGTTTCCTGCATCAACACAAGTGCGAAAAGTGGTTTTTCAACACTAACACAAGTGCGAAAAGTGGTTTTTCAACACTATCACAAGTGCAAAAAGTGTTTTTCCACACTAATACAAGTGCAAAAGTGGTTTCCTGCACCAACACAAGTGCGAAAAGTTGTTTTTCAACACTATCACAAGTGCGAAATTGGTTTTTCAACACTAACACAAGTGCGAAAAGTGGTTTTTCAACACTAACACAAGTGCGAAAAGTGGTTTTTCCACACTAATACAAGTGCAAAAGTGGTTTCCTGCACCAACACAAGTGCAAAAAGTGGTTTTCAACACTAACACAAGTTCGAAAAGTGGTTTTTCAACACTATCACAAGTGCAAAAAGTGTTTTTTCCACACTAATACAAGTGTAAAAGTGGTTTCCTGCACCAACACAAGTGCGAAAAGTGGTTTTTCAACATTAACACAAGTGCGAAAAGTGGTTTTTCAACACTATCACAAGTGCAAAAAGTGTTTTTTCCACACTAATACAAGTGCAAAAGTGGTTTCCTGCACCAACACAAGTGCGAAAAGTGGTTTTTCAACACTAACACAAGTGCGAAAAGTGGTTTTTCAACACTAACACAAGTGCGAAAAGTGGTTTTTCAACACTAACACAAGTGCGAAAAGTGGTTTTCCCACATGAATACAAGTGCAAAAGTGGTTTCCTGCACCAACACAAGTGCGAAAAGTGGTTTTTCAACACTAACACAAGTGCGTAAAGTGGTTTTTCAACACTATCACAAGTGCAAAAAGTGTTTTTTCCACACTAATATAAGTGCAAAAGTGGTTTCCTGCACCAACACAAGTGCGAAAAGTGGTTTTTCAACACTAACACAAGTGCGAAAAGTGGTTTTTCAACACTAACACAAGTGCGAAAAGTGTTTTTTCCACACTAATACAAGTGCAAAAGTAGTTTCCTGCACCAACACAAGTGCGAAAAGTGGTTTTTCAACACATACACAAGTGCGAAAAGTGGTTTTTCAACACCAACACAAGTGCGAAAAGTGGTTTTTCAACACTAACACAAGTGCGAAAAGTGGTTTTTCCACACTAATACAAGTGCAAAAGTGGTTTCCTGCACAAACACAAGTGCGAAAAGTGGTTTTTCAACACTAACACAAGTGTGAAAAGTGGTTTTTCAACACTAACACAGGTGCGAAAAGTGTTTTTTCCACACTAATACAAGTGCAAAAGTGGTTTCCTGCACCAACACAAGTGCAAAAAGTGGTTTTTCAACACTAACACAAGTGCGAAAAGTGGTTTTTCAACACTAACACAAGTGCGAAAAGTGGTTTTTCAACACTAACACAAGTGCTAAAAGTGGTTTTTCCACACTAATACAAGTGTAAAAGTGGTATCCTGCACCAACACAAGTGCGAAAAGTGGTTTTTCAACATTAACACAAGTGCGAAAAGTGGTTTTTCAACACTATCACAAGTGCAAAAAGTGTTTTTTCCACACTAATACAAGTGCAAAAGTGGTTTCCTGCACCAACACAAGTGCGAAAAGTGGTTTTTCAACACTAACACAAGTGCGAAAAGTGGTTTTTCAACACTAACACAAGTGCGAAAAGTGGTTTTTCAACACTAACACAAGTGCGAAAAGTGGTTTTCCCACATGAATACAAGTGCAAAAGTGGTTTCCTGCACCAACACAAGTGCGAAAAGTGGTTTTTCAACACTAACACAAGTGCGTAAAGTGGTTTTTCAACACTATCACAAGTGCAAAAAGTGTTTTTTCCACACTAATATAAGTGCAAAAGTGGTTTCCTGCACCAACACAAGTGCGAAAAGTGGTTTTTCAACACTAACACAAGTGCGAAAAGTGGTTTTTCAACACTATCACAAGTGCAAAAAGTGTTTTTTCCACACTAATACAAGTGCAAAAGTGGTTTCCTGCACCAACACAAGTGCGAAAAGTGGTTTTTCAACACTAACACAAGTGCGAAAAGTGGTTTTTCAACACTAACACAAGTGCGAAAAGTGGTTTTTCAACACTAACACAAGTGCAAAAAGTGTTTTTTCCACACTAATACAAGTGCAAAAGTGGTTTCCTGCACCAACACAAGTGCTAAAAGTGGTTTTTCAACACTAACACAAGTGCGAAAAGTGGTTTTTCAACACTAATACAAGTGCAAAAGTGGTTTCCTGCACCAACACAAGTGCGAAAAGTGGTTTTTCAACACTAACACAACTGCGAAAAGTGGTTTTTCCACACTAATACAAGTGCAAAAGTGGTTTCCTGCACCAACACAAGTGCGAAAAGTGGTTTTTCAACACTAACACAAGTGTGAAAAGTAGTTTTTCAACACTATCGCAAGTGCAAAAAGTGTTTTTTCCACACTAATACAAGTGCAAAAGTGGTTTCCTGCACCAACACAAGTGCGAAAAGTGGTTTTTCAACACTATCACAAGTGCGAAAAGTGGTTTTTCAACACTAACACAAGTGCGAAAAGTGGTTTTTCCACACTAATACAAGTGCAAAAGTGGTTTCCTGCATCAACACAAGTGCGAAAAGTGGTTTTTCAACACTAACACAAGTGCGAAAAGTGGTTTTTCAACACTATCACAAGTGCAAAAAGTGTTTTTCCACACTAATACAAGTGCAAAAGTGGTTTCCTGCACCAACACAAGTGCGAAAAGTTGTTTTTCAACACTATCACAAGTGCGAAATTGGTTTTTCAACACTAACACAAGTGCGAAAAGTGGTTTTTCAACACTAACACAAGTGCGAAAAGTGGTTTTTCCACACTAATACAAGTGCAAAAGTGGTTTCCTGCACCAACACAAGTGCAAAAAGTGGTTTTCAACACTAACACAAGTTCGAAAAGTGGTTTTTCAACACTATCACAAGTGCAAAAAGTGTTTTTTCCACACTAATACAAGTGCAAAAGTGGTTTCCTGCACCAACACAAGTGCGAAAAGTGGTTTTTCAACACTAACACAAGTGCGAAAAGTGGTTTTTCAACACTATCACAAGTGCAAAAAGTGTTTTTTCAACACTAACACAAGTGCGAAAAGTGGTTTTTCCACACTAATACAAGTGCAAAAGTGGTTTCCTGCACCAACACAAGTGCGAAAAGTGGTTTTTCAACACTAACACAAGTGCGAAAAGTGGTTTTTCAACACTAATACAATTGCAAAAGTGGTTTCCTGCACCAACACAAATGCGAAAAGTGGTTTTTCAACACTAACACAAGTGCGAAAAGTGGTTTTTCCACACTAATACAAGTGCAAAAGTGGTTTCCTGCACCAACACAATTGCAAAAAGTGGTTTTTCAACACTAACACAAGTGCGAAAAGTGGTTTTTCAACACTATCACATGTGCAAAAAGTGTTTTTTCCACACTAATACAAGTGCAAAAGTGGTTTCCTGCACCAACACAAGTGCGAAAAGTGGTTTTTCAACACTAACACAAGTGCGAAAAGTGGTTTTTCAACACTAACACAAGTGCGAAAAGTGGTTTTTCAACACTATCACAAGTGCAAAAAGTGTTTTTTCCACACTAATACAAGTGCAAAAGTGGTTTCCTGCACCAACACAAGTCCAAAAAGTGGTTTTTCCACACTAATACAAGTGCAAAAGTGGTTTCCTGCATCAACACAAGTGCGAAAAGTGGTTTTTCAACACTAACACAAGTGCGAAAAGTGGTTTTTCAACACTATCACAAGTGCAAAAAGTGTTTTTTCCACACTAATACAAGTGCAAAAGTGGTTTCCTGCACCAACACGTGTGAAAAGTGGTTTTTCAACACTATCACAAGTGCGAAAAGTGGTTTTTCAACACTAACTCAAGTGCGAAAAGTGGTTTTTCAACACTAACACAAGTGCGAAAAGTGGTTTTTCCACACTAATACAAGTGCAAAAGTGGTTTCCTGCACCAACACAAGTGCGAAAAGTGGTTTTTCAACACTAACACAAGTGCGAAATGTGGTTTTTCAACACTATCACAAGTGCAAAAAGTGTTTTTTCCACACTAATACAAGTGCAAAAGTGGTTTCCTGCACCAACACAAGTGCAAAAAGTGGTTTTTCAACACTAACACAAGTGCGAAAAGTGGTTTTTCAACACTATCACAAGTGCAAAAAGTGTTTTTTCAACACTAACACAAGTGCGAAAAGTGGTTTTTCCACACTAATACAAGTGCAAAAGTGGTTTCCTGCACCAACACAAGTGCGAAAAGTGGTTTTTCAACACTAACACAAGTGCGAAAAGTGGTTTTTCAACACTAATACAATTGCAAAAGTGGTTTCCTGCACCAACACAAATGCGAAAAGTGGTTTTTCAACACTAACACAAGTGCGAAAAGTGGTTTTTCCACACTAATACAATTGCAAAAGTGGTTTCCTGCCCCAACACAAGTGCGAAAAGTGGTTTTTCGACACTAACACAAGTGCGAAAAGTGGTTTTCAACACTATCACAAGTGCAAAAAGTGTTTTTTCCACACTAATACAAGTGCAAAAGTGGTTTCCTGCACCAACACAAGTGCGAAAAGTGGTTTTTCAACACTAACACAAGTGCGAAAAGTGGTTTTTCAACACTAACACAAGTGCGAAAAGTGTTTTTTCCACACTAATACAAGTGCAAAAGTGGTTTCCTGCACCAACACAAGTGCGAAAAGTGGTTTTTCAACACTAACACAAGTGCGAAAAGTGGTTTTTCAACACCAACACAAGTGCGAAAAGTGGTTTTTCAACACTAACACAAGTGCGAAAAGTGGTTTTCCACACTAATACAAGTGCAAAAGTGGTTTCCTGCACAAACACAAGTGCGAAAAGTGGTTTTTCAACACTAACACAAGTGTGAAAAGTGGTTTTTCAACACTAACACAGGTGCGAAAAGTGTTTTTTCCACACTAATACAAGTGCAAAAGTGGTTTCCTGCACCAACACAAGTGCAAAAAGTGGTTTTTCAACACTAACACAAGTGCGAAAAGTGGTTTTTCAACACTAACACAAGTGCGAAAAGTGGTTTTTCAACACTAACACAAGTGCTAAAAGTGGTTTTTCCCACTAATACAAGTGTAAAAGTGGTATCCTGCACGAACACAAGTGCGAAAAGTGGTTTTTCAACATTAACACAAGTGCGAAAAGTGGTTTTTCAACACTATCACAAGTGCAAAAAGTGTTTTTGCCACACTAATACAAGTGCAAAAGTGGTTTCCTGCACCAACACAAGTGCGAAAAGTGGTTTTTCAACACTAACACAAGTGCGAAAAGTGGTTTTTCAACACTAACACAAGTGCGAAAAGTGGTTTTTCAACACTAACACAAGTGCGAAAAGTGGTTTTCCCACATGAATACAAGTGCAAAAGTGGTTTCCTGCACCAACACAAGTGCGAAAAGTTGTTTTTCAACACTATCACAAGTGCGAAAAGTGGTTTTTCAACACTAACACAAGTGCGAAAAGTGGTTTTTCAACACTAACACAAGTGCGAAAAGTGGTTTTTCAACACTAACACAAGTGCATAAAGTGGTTTTTCAACACTATCACAAGTGCAAAAAGTGTTTTTTCCACACTAATATAAGTGCAAAAGTGGTTTCCTGCACCAACACAAGTGCGAAAAGTGGTTTTTCAACACTAACACAAGTGCGAAAAGTGGTTTTTCAACACTATCACAAGTGCAAAAAGTGTTTTTTCCACACTAATACAAGTGCAAAAGTGGTTTCCTGCACCAACACAAGTGCGAAAAGTGGTTTTTCAACACTAACACAAGTGCGAAAAGTGGTTTTTCAACACTAACACAAGTGCGAAAAGTGGTTTTTCAACACTAACACAAGTGCAAAAAGTGTTTTTTCCACACTAATACAAGTGCAAAAGTGGTTTCCTGCACCAACACAAGTGCTAAAAGTGGTTTTTCAACACTAACACAAGTGCGAAAAGTGGTTTTTCAACACTAATACAAGTGCAAAAGTGGTTTCCTGCACCAACACAAGTGCGAAAAGTGGTTTTTCAACACTAACACAACTGCGAAAAGTGGTTTTTCCACACTAATACAAGTGCAAAAGTTGTTTCCTGCACCAACACAAGTGCGAAAAGTGGTTTTTCAACACTAACACAAGTGTGAAAAGTAGTTTTTCAACACTATCGCAAGTGCAAAAAGTGTTTTTTCCACACTAATACAAGTGCAAAAGTGGTTTCCTGCACCAACACAAGTGCGAAAAGTGGTTTTTCAACACTATCACAAGTGCGAAAAGTGGTTTTTCAACACTAACACAAGTGCGAAAAGTGGTTTTTCCACACTAATACAAGTGCAAAAGTGGTTTCCTGCATCAACACAAGTGCGAAAAGTGGTTTTTCAACACTAACACAAGTGCGAAAAGTGGTTTTTCAACACTATCACAAGTGCAAAAAGTGTTTTTCCACACTAATACAAGTGCAAAAGTGGTTTCCTGCACCAACACAAGTGCGAAAAGTTGTTTTTCAACACTATCACAAGTGCGAAAAGTGGTTTTTCAACACTAACACAAGTGCGAAAAGTGGTTTTTCAACACTAACACAAGTGCGAAAAGTGGTTTTTCCACACTAATACAAGTGCAAAAGTGGTTTCCTGCACCAACACAAGTGCAAAAAGTAGTTTTCAACACTAACACAAGTTCGAAAAGTGGTTTTTCAACACTATCACAAGTGCAAAAAGTGTTTTTTCCACACTAATACAAGTGCAAAAGTGGTTTCCTGCACCAACACAAGTGCGAAAAGTGGTTTTTCAACACTAACACAAGTGCGAAAAGTGGTTTTTCAACACTATCACAAGTGCAAAAAGTGTTTTTTCAACACTAACACAAGTGCGAAAAGTGGTTTTTCCACACTAATACAAGTGCAAAAGTGGTTTCCTGCACCAACACAAGTGCGAAAAGTGGTTTTTCAACACTAACACAAGTGCGAAAAGTGGTTTTTCAACACTAATACAATTGCAAAAGTGGTTTCCTGCACCAACACAAATGCGAAAAGTGGTTTTTCAACACTAACACAAGTGCGAAAAGTGGTTTTTCCACACTAATACAAGTGCAAAAGTGGTTTCCTGCACCAACACAATTGCAAAAAGTGGTTTTTCAACACTAACACAAGTGCGAAAAGTGTTTTTCAACACTATCACATGTGCAAAAAGTGTTTTTTCCACACTAATACAAGTGCAAAAGTGGTTTCCTGCACCAACACAAGTGCGAAAAGTGGTTTTTCAACACTAACACAAGTGCGAAAAGTGGTTTTTCAACACTAACACAAGTGCGAAAAGTGGTTTTTCAACACTATCACAAGTGCAAAAAGTGTTTTTTCCACACTAATACAAGTGCAAAAGTGGTTTCCTGCACCAACACAAGTGCAAAAAGTGGTTTTTCCACACTAATACAAGTGCAAAAGTGGTTTCCTGCATCAACACAAGTGCGAAAAGTGGTTTTTCAACACTAACACAAGTGCGAAAAGTGGTTTTTCAACACTATCACAAGTGCAAAAAGTGTTTTTCCCACACTAATACAAGTGCAAAAGTGGTTTCCTGCACCAACACATGTGTGAAAAGTGGTTTTTCAACACTATCACAAGTGCGAAAAGTGGTTTTTCAACACTAACTCAAGTGCGAAAAGTGGTTTTTCAACACTAACACAAGTGCGAAAAGTGGTTTTTCCACACTAATACAAGTGCAAAAGTGGTTTCCTGCACCAACACAAGTGCGAAAAGTGGTTTTTCAACACTAACACAAGTGCGAAAAGTGGTTTTTCAACACTATCACAAGTGCAAAAAGTGTTTTTTCCACACTAATACAAGTGCAAAAGTGGTTTCCTGCACCAACACAAGTGCAAAAAGTGGTTTTTCAACAATAACACAAGTGCGAAAAGTGGTTTTTCAACACTATCACAAGTGCAAAAAGTGTTTTTTCAACACTAACACAAGTGCGAAAAGTGGTTTTTCCACACTAATACAAGTGGAAAAGTGGTTTCCTGCACCAACACAAGTGCGAAAAGTGGTTTTTCAACACTAACACAAGTGCGAAAAGTGGTTTTTCAACACTAATACAATTGCAAAAGTGGTTTCCTGCACCAATACAAATGCGAAAAGTGGTTTTTCAACACTAACACAAGTGCGAAAAGTGGTTTTTCCACACTAATACAATTGCAAAAGTGGTTTCCTGCACCAACACAAGTGCGAAAAGTGGTTTTTCGACACTAACACAAGTGCGAAAAGTGGTTTTCAACACTATCACAAGTGCAAAAAGTGTTTTTTCCACACTAATACAAGTGCAAAAGTGGTTTCCTGCACCAACACAAGTGCGAAAAGTGGTTTTTCAACACTAACACAAGTGCGAAAAGTGGTTTTTCAACACTAACACAAGTGCGAAAAGTGTTTTTTCCACACTAATACAAGTGCAAAAGTGGTTTCCTGCACCAACACAAGTGCGAAAAGTGGTTTTTCAACACTAACACAAGTGCGAAAAGTGGTTTTTCAACACCAACACAAGTGCGAAAAGTGGTTTTTCAACACTAACACAAGTGCGAAAAGTGGTTTTTCCACACTAATACAAGTGCAAAAGTGGTTTCCTGCACAAACACAAGTGCGAAAAGTGGTTTTTCAACACTAACACAAGTGTGAAAAGTGGTTTTTCAACACTAACACAGGTGCGAAAAGTGTTTTTTCCACACTAATACAAGTGCAAAAGTGGTTTCCTGCACCAACACAAGTGCAAAAAGTGGTTTTTCAACACTAACACAAGTGCGAAAAGTGGTTTTTCAACACTAACACAAGTGCGAAAAGTGGTTTTTCAACACTAACACAAGTGCTAAAAGTGGTATTTCCACACTAATACAAGTGTAAAAGTGGTTTCCTGCACCAACACAAGTGCGAAAAGTGGTTTTTCAACATTAACACAAGTGCGAAAAGTGGTTTTTCAACACTATCACAAGTGCAAAAAGTGTTTTTTCCACACTAATACAAGTGCAAAAGTGGTTTCCTGCACCAACACAAGTGCGAAAAGTGGTTTTTCAACACTAACACAAGTGCGAAAAGTGGTTTTTCAACACTAACACAAGTGCGAAAAGTGGTTTTTCAACACTAACACAAGTGCGAAAAGTGGTTTTCCCACATGAATACAAGTGCAAAAGTGGTTTCCTGCACCAACACAAGTGCGAAAAGTGGTTTTTCAACACTAACACAAGTGCGTAAAGTGGTTTTTCAACACTATCACAAGTGCAAAAAGTGTTTTTTCCACACTAATATAAGTGCAAAAGTGGTTTCCTGCACCAACACAAGTGCGAAAAGTGGTTTTTCAACACTAACACAAGTGCGAAAAGTGGTTTTTCAACACTAACACAAGTGCGAAAAGTGTTTTTTCCACACTAATACAAGTGCAAAAGTAGTTTCCTGCACCAACACAAGTGCGAAAAGTGGTTTTTCAACACTAACACAAGTGCGAAAAGTGGTTTTTCAACACCAACACAAGTGCGAAAAGTGGTTTTTCAACACTAACACAAGTGCGAAAAGTGGTTTTTCAACACTATCACAAGTGCAAAAAGTGTTTTTTCCACACTAATACAAGTGCAAAAGTGGTTTCCTGCACCAACACAAGTGCAAAAAGTGGTTTTTCCACACTAATACAAGTGCAAAAGTGGTTTCCTGCATCAACACAAGTGCGAAAAGTGGTTTTTCAACACTAACACAAGTGCGAAAAGTGGTTTTTCAACACTATCACAAGTGCAAAAAGTGTTTTTCCCACACTAATACAAGTGCAAAAGTGGTTTCCTGCACCAACACATGTGTGAAAAGTGGTTTTTCAACACTATCACAAGTGCGAAAAGTGGTTTTTCAACACTAACTCAAGTGCGAAAAGTGGTTTTTCAACACTAACACAAGTGCGAAAAGTGGTTTTTCCACACTAATACAAGTGCAAAAGTGGTTTCCTGCACCAACACAAGTGCGAAAAGTGGTTTTTCAACACTAACACAAGTGCGAAAAGTGGTTTTTCAACACTATCACAAGTGCAAAAAGTGTTTTTTCCACACTAATACAAGTGCAAAAGTGGTTTCCTGCACCAACACAAGTGCAAAAAGTGGTTTTTCAACAATAACACAAGTGCGAAAAGTGGTTTTTCAACACTATCACAAGTGCAAAAAGTGTTTTTTCAACACTAACACAAGTGCGAAAAGTGGTTTTTCCACACTAATACAAGTGGAAAAGTGGTTTCCTGCACCAACACAAGTGCGAAAAGTGGTTTTTCAACACTAACACAAGTGCGAAAAGTGGTTTTTCAACACTAATACAATTGCAAAAGTGGTTTCCTGCACCAATACAAATGCGAAAAGTGGTTTTTCAACACTAACACAAGTGCGAAAAGTGGTTTTTCCACACTAATACAATTGCAAAAGTGGTTTCCTGCACCAACACAAGTGCGAAAAGTGGTTTTTCGACACTAACACAAGTGCGAAAAGTGGTTTTCAACACTATCACAAGTGCAAAAAGTGTTTTTTCCACACTAATACAAGTGCAAAAGTGGTTTCCTGCACCAACACAAGTGCGAAAAGTGGTTTTTCAACAC